>NC_079134.1:3264541-3567727 GCF_945859705.1 Episyrphus balteatus | reverse complement strand
AGCAAAAACTGGCAAAACTTGTTATTTAAGGTTTGAATGGATTTTTGTTGCAACTTTTCTTTTTTTTTTTGTTGTTGTTGTTTTTCGTGGATACGACGAATACGAAACGAATAATACGAGTCGATAGTCGACAAACTTTTTAAAACAACAACAAAAACGACGACGAATTTGATTTTTGTTTTGTTGGTTTTTTCTTTTTGCATTTTGTCGAACAAAACGGCTAACTCGTTTTAGTCGACGACGACGACGAGCCTCGTAGCCTCTTAAAAAGACTTTGTGGATCGCTCACTCACGTCGATGAGGAGGATTCGATTCAATTCGATTCAGAGAAATAAAACGTGTGTGCTGCACTTTTTAGCTAAGAACTGAACTCGCTCAATACCTGTGCCTCCGCCTGTGTTGCCAACTTAAAGCCCAAGTAGATATCTTCTCTCTCGTTGCAAGTTGTAGTTTAGTCAGATTTTTTTGCAAACGAATTTTTATATCTTTTGTGTCGTTTCGTTGTCGTTTCTCCCGTGAATCGTGATTTAACCGCCCACACTGACACACATCGAATGTGTTTTCTTTTTTCTTGTTTTTGAGTGATTCTCGTGGAAAATAAATAAGCAAAACATTACCCTTGTCCATTATCATACAAAATAAGAAAAACAATTTGAACGTTGAATACCTATAAAAGTGAAAAAAAGTCACTTTGCCATTCTGGATTCAATAAAAACGTAAATTGTTTTAGAGGTCTTCAAACGAGACGATTATCAGCCAACGGTGGCATTTATTAGCGAAGGCGCTGAACGGCGGTGGGTTCGTCAGGCCGTAATGGGGGTACTAAGGTGGCGCGATCTTCCAGGATCGCGATCTTCAATTGGGAATAATAATAACAACAACAATAACAATCGAAATGAGGTAAGTTTTCTTTTTTCTTTTCAACAAACAAGTTGAAGCTTAAACTTAATTGAACTTTCTTAATTTTAACTTATAAAGGTATACCTAAAGAATTTGCAAAATGAATAATGGGTTTGAGCTTTTAGTCTATTGAATAGACCCTTTTGGATGGAACAAATTCGTTCAAGAGTTTTTATTGCTGATTATGATTCCTTGGCATACAAGAATACTCCAGCCAAAAGTGCTACTAAATCCATTGGTGCATTTCTGAGAAAACGGCAACACTGGTCGGTTTTCAGTTTTTTTGATTTAACTCGAAAACCAAGCCTGACTTTGAAATTGTTCAAAGACACTTTTCATAGCAAATTAAATTTTCTGTCAAGTTAAGATGGTTAAAAAATTTTAAAAATTATTTTTGACTAAAATTCTAACCTAAAATCAAAGAAAAAAAAGTTAAAAAATTGACAATTTTATTTTTTTTTACTAAATCAAGGGGCATTTTGTGTATGTAGCCGAGACGTCCAAACTTTGTACTAATGAAATAAAGTAGAGGTAAAATCCTTTGATAATATGCAATTTTTAATTTTTTTTGTCAAGAAACAACTTAAATGTACCTATTCAAAAACTAGCACTTTTTCTAAATTTTTGACTTTTTTAGTGAAAAGCAAGTTTTTAAAACTCGATAAAATCCTATTAATTGGTAACTTTTAGACTTTTAAAGTAAACATACTTCGAGGGATTGATTTAATATAAACTAAATATGACAAACAAAAAAATTTATTTGCATCCTTATGGCCTTTTGTGCAATTTTGTGTATGTGCATTTTTATAAATTCGGGTCGAATGGATGGACGGAGAGCCATTAGCTTTGGTCTATTGCATAGAAGAACATTTAATACCAACTCTTTTACTGTTTTCAATGGCCTGAAAAACAATTCTTGTAAAATCCGCGACCAACGAAAAGTTTCTCTTGAAAAACGAAAAAAATACTGTAATGAGTTTGAAACAAAATAGCTCAGGCAAATTAGTAAATCAAATTGCACTTTTCGCGGGACAAATTTTTTTCATGGAACGTGTTTAGGTGAATGTCCTGAATGAATTTTTTGGGATGATAAGATATCGGGAACAGCCGCCATCTTGGAAAAGAGGTCGGTGCCGTTTTTATTTTATAACTCCATTTTTACTCATTTAAACCAAAAATGTCCGAGGATAAACTTATTATCAATTAAATTATCTAAAAAATGATATACAAATGAATTCCGTGAGTTAGTTAAATTCAATTTTATAGTCGGTCAAAGTCCGGGTTCTTCTCGCTCGGTTAAGACAATATGACATTTTTTCAAATATCTGAAGAACTTTTGATTTGTTTGGGATTTTCTTCAAGAATGAATTATAGCACTTTTAATTATCTATGAAATGAACCCTTTATTGTTTTTGTAACCATCACATTGTAGAAGCAACCAAACGTCGAGGTCATGATATACGATTTTTTAACTGAACTTATTTGGGATTTCAATAGTTCAAATAAACAATCAAAAATTAAACACAATAGTCTCGAAAAGGTAACGGCTTACACACCTCATATCTTGAGTTATACTTATCGTAATGCTGAGATTGAGGTGTTCATGTTTTGGAAAAATGACAGGGCATCAGTTCTTATATTTAGAATCTTAAATAGTGTCACTTTAGCTTATTCACGTTAATTGGAAAATTCACTTCATTTAAAACCTCGAAAACCATATAAAGGTTAACATTAAAGATTTCAAACTTTGAATTCAATATTTAGACGAATATAGTTAAAAAACTGTTTACTTATATTTTGGTTATACCTCCACTTCAAAAATTTGCTCGGTCTAATAGAAGAAAACTTGTTATTTTCTCACTTTTGACTAGTAGAATGTGAACTTCGACGTTAGATGGCTTATACATTATGTTGGTTACAGTTTAGATAAAGGGCTCATTTTATAGATAATCAAAAGTGCTATAATTCATTCTTGAAGAAAATCCCAAACAAATCAAAAGTTCTTCAGATATTTGAAAAAATGTCATATTGTCTTAACCTTGCGAGAAGAATTTGGACTTTGACCGACTATAAAATTGAATTTAACTAACTCACGGAATTCATTTGTATATCATTTTTTAGATAATTTAATTGTGAATAAGTCTATCCTCGGACATTTTTGGTTTAAATGAGTAAAAATGGAGTTATAAAATAAAAACGGCACCAACCTCTTTTCCAAGATGGCGGCTGTTCCCGATATCTTATCATCCCAAAAAATTCACTTTTACGATAAGGACATTCACCTAAACACGTTCCATGAAAAAAATTTGTCCCGCGAAAAGTGCAATTTGATTTACTAATTTGCCTGAGCTATTTTGTTTCAAACTCATTACAGTATTTTTTTCGTTTTTCAAGAGAAACTTTTCGTTGGTCGCGGATTTTACAAGAATTGTTTTTCAGGCCATTGAAAACAGTAAATGAGTTGGTATTAAATGTTCTTCTATGCAATAGACCAAAGCTAATGGCTCTCCGTCCATCCATTCGACCCGTATTTATAAAAATGCACATACACAAAATTGCACAAAAGGCCATAAGGATGCAAATAAATTTTTTTGTTTGTCATATTTAGTTTATATTAAATCAATCCCTCGAAGTATGTTTACTTTAAAAGTCTAAAAGTTACCAATTAATAGGATTTTATCGAGTTTTAAAAACTTGCTTTTCACTAAAAAAGTCAAAAATTTAGAAAAAGTGCTAGTTTTTGAATAGGTACATTTAAGTTGTTTCTTGACAAAAAAAATTAAAAATTACGTATTATCAAAGGATTTTACCTCTACTTTATTTCATTAGTACAAAGTTTGGACGTCCCGGCTACAGACACAAAATGCCCCTTGATTTAGTAAAAAAAAATAAAATTGTCAATTTTTTAACTTTTTTTTCTTTGATTTTAGGTTAGAATTTTAGTCAAAAATAATTTTTAAAATTTTTTAACCATCTTAACTTGACAGAAAATTTAATTTGCTATGAAAAGTGTCTTTGAACAATTTCAAAGTCAGGCTTGGTTTTCGAGTTAAATCAAAAAAACTGAAAACCGACCAGTGTTGCCGTTTTCTCAGAAATGCACCAATGGATTTAGTAGCACTTTTGGCTGGAGTATTCTTGTATGCCAAGGAACCATAATCGCCAATAAAAAGTCTTGAACGAATTTGTTCTATTTTTGCTCTGGAGCTCGGGTCTATTAAATAGACTATTGAGTCGTTATGAAGAATGGGTTTCATACCTAAATACGTCCAAGAAGGGTTCAACAGCATCTAACTGATAATATGAATAACTTGGGAGTTTTGCGTAAAAAACCGAGGGTTTTTGAAATTGAATCGTCAGTTGTGAGAACGGAATAAGTCCACTTTTTTTTCGAAATTCACTTTTTGATGCAGATGTTATCTTTAGACGTAGACACATCTTCTAAGTCGAAAAAAAAACAAAAAAAAAATTATTTTGATGGTCGAAGTTACAGCGTTACAGGGGGTGAAAAATTTCATAAGTTTGAAGAACAGAATAAATCCAGTAGACCGAGAGCCCACACCAAATTTTTGGAGTGGAGGCATAACCAAAATGTGACTATGCAGTTTTATAGCCTTATGCCTTCTAATGACGTATTCGAAAGTCTGGCAGCTTTTAATCACGGCTTTATATGGTTTTCAGGGGGTTAAACAACGCGAGTTTTCCAATTAATGTGAGTAGGCTATGTAAGCAAAAATTCACATTCTGAATATAAGGAATGATGCTCTGTCATTTCCCCTAAGCCTCAATACATCAATCTCGGTGATACGACAAATAGAAATCAAGATATAAGCTTTTTAAACTAACCATATCAACTCTCTTCTTGGAGAGTTTTGAGTTCAAAATAAGAAACAAAAAATTAAACAGAAAAGTCTCCAAAACAAAGCCGCTTAAAAAGCTTATATCTTGAGTTCTATTAATCGCATAGTCAAGATTGATGTCTTCAGGCTTGGGGAAAATGAAAGAGCATCAGTTGCTAGATAAATAATATGAAATAGTGTGAATTAAGCCTACTTATATGAATTGAAAAACTCAAATTTTTCAACCCCTTGAAAACAATGCAAAGCCGCGATTTGCAGCTGCCAGACTTTTGAATTCGTTATAAGAACGCATAAGGCTATAAAACTGCATACTCACATTTTGGTTATACGTCCACTCCCAAAATTTGCTGTGGGCTCTTAGACTACAGGATTTCAGGCTACTGATTATGTCTTAACTAAGACGTTCACGGGTTTTAATTGCTTAAACGTTGAATAGGTTATAAGAAAAGATAGAACCGCGAGAGGGTCGAAATTGAAGATAGGGGTGCAAAAGCCCCGTTATATACCTATGTATATCTCGTAAACAAAGCATAATTTTGATAAATTGATTTTAAAACTTGTTGAAGAGAATCAAGTTTAATATCGGAAAAATGTTTTTAAAAATTAAAAAAAAAAACTCCATACCTACCAAAACAGTAAAAAAAAACATGAAAAAAGGTAAAGAAAAGCGATTTTTTGAGTTTTTTTTGCATTTTTAATGGGTTTTTTTCGGGCTGAAATAGTCATATGCATTGCTCTAAATAAAAACAGAAAATTAAATTTCCTTCAAAATGCTGGACTCAAAAAGTTTTTTCATTGGAAATTAACCGAACAATTACCATTCGAAACTATCTTTATTTTCCTATTTTTTGTTTTACTCAAGCAAAAAATAGACAACAACAGAAAATTTTTGTTTCACTATGTATAACACTTTTTGTTTTGATTACTCAAACTCTATCAAAAGTAAATCTATTGCTATCATTAAAACTTTTGTTTTAAATAAATTAGGTATATGTTTATTTCATTCAAAATTTGGCTTTTGGGTGAAATTTCAAACTGTAAGTTTTGAGAACGGAATAAGTCCGATGTTTTCAAACCGTTATACCTGTCTACCAGAACCCGCTACAAACAAAATTTTTATCTCATTCCACTCAAATCCACGTGATCTTCATTTTATCTATAGGCCATACATCTCAAAAAAGTAAAATATAGACGCTGTTCAGTTTTTTGCGTTTTCCCAACACTTGCAAAATGGACTTATTTCGTTCTCACAACTGACGATTCAATTATGGAGTTCTAAAAAAAATTGCGGTGTCAGAACACTTCCATTTTTGAGACCCAATAAAAGTATAATTCAAAATTCAACCCTTTGCACTAAGAAACAATAACGATTTTTTCCTCCCATATTGGTACGATCAAGTTCTACTCTAAATTGTTTTATAGGTACCTAAGAATGCTTGTAAATTTTCAGCACTTTGCCAAGTGAACTGAACCGAAAAACAACCTAAACAGCTTTGAACGTCAAATTATATATTTTGTTAGATTCCACAATTAACTGTATACAAATGGCAGGGCACCTTTTGGTTGGACTTTGAAGATTTTACGGTTTAGAGTACAAAATGTTTATTCGTCCTTCATGTCCCTTTTTTATTTTGAAATCTTTGACGGTGATAAGTAAGAGTTAGGTATCCTATGCTTGATAAGCAATCGATAGTCACGTTCGAAGTTCGAACTCTAGTTCATTACAGCAAAAGTAGTTTATCTTCCCCTCCTTTAACAACAACACACAAACCACCAATAATAAACATTTTTACAGTACGCTTTAAAATACTCAAAAACATTCAATACTTAACAAACAATCTACACTACTTGTCATTTAAAAAACTTCCACCACAACATCTCGCTTATCCTTTAAGCGATTTTTTTTCTGGCTACCTATTTTTGGAATGTACAAGTCCGGATATCAAGCCGCAAATAAAAATAAATAAATTTTGGTATAAATTCCTGATTTATCAAATGTCGGTTAAATTTTGGATAACATTTTTTCTGCAGAGAATTTTGCCAAGCTAACTGATAAGCTGGGTTTTAAGAACTTCCTCTTTTTTTGTCCATTGGAAGTCTTAAATTGTTTTATCATCTTTCAGTTTATTTTTTTTTATTTTCGCAGTATTTTTGTTAAAATTTGAGATAAGAGTTTAAGTTAATATTCTGTTTTTTTTTTTTTCACCATACCAGTTTCTACGTTCTTTCCAAACCAACCCTAAAACTTTTTTAAGTGATTTTGTCACGTTTTGTATTTAAGTTTCTTATAATTTAAAAAATAACATTCCTTTCATTAACAGCTGCAGGTACAACCCTTGCCTTGATTTCGTCGTCAAATTTCAAAGCTTAATCTTGTAAAAACAGAAATTTAAGTTGATAATGTTTTGTGAATTGGCTTTCTGATATAGTCACGTTGCAAACATTTTACTTTTGTTCTGTTTTTGTTTTTTTCTGTTTTATGCGTTATTTATCTTTGAAGTAATTTGTCACCAAAAACAAAAACAAAACATTCCAAAAATACGGAGCTCTCTTATCTAAACACACAAACAACAACAACTACTATGGACCTTTGCACGCATTACTCAAGTTCATCAAAATAGACAATAATATCCTCTCTCGCATAAATTGTACGTTTTTATTGACGGTTTCTTCCTCTCGTCTCTTTAATTGAATTGACTGAGGCAATGAATGAATATACTTTCTTCCCTATATTATTACCTCTTATCAGAGAAAAAAGTTTTTCTATGATGTCATGTTTTTGTAATTCTTACTAAACCTTTAAATGCGACTGCGGCAGCAGTGGCGGTCAGAGTTCTTCTTTTCTTATTATGCCATACATTACATAGTCTAGAGATAACAGTTTATAAAAATGTTTCATAGAATGTTTGTGCGTTTGTTTTTTTCTTTTTCTTTTTTGTGTTTTTTTTTTTTCTTTCAAAGCAAAAAGGATAGACTAAGTGACGTGCCTTTGTTACAAAGTTTCGTTTTTCTTTCTTTTTTTTTCGGTTTTGTTGATGAAAAAAAAGGGGGAAAAAGAATTGTACATCTCACCAGCTAAACGCGTAGTACCTTATATCTCTAGGAACAAACAAAGGGTGTGTTATGACATAGATAAGATATCCATCCTATATAGATGGCTCACGTTTTCTGGTGTTTGCGGGACGGTTTGTGTCGATTCTCACTTTGTATCTTATCAGTCAGGTACGATCACACTTTTGTTTGTTTTGTTTATTTATTTTTATATTTTTTTTTTGCTCTTTGGATAGATAATATATTGCAGTCATATAATGGTTTTGATTAATTAGCACAATTCAAGGCTTCCCCCCAATAAGTTGACACATTAAAGTAGATAAATACATATACCGTCTTTGTAATCCAAAAAAAAAAAAAAAACAAGACTTCGATGGGAAGTTAGGGTGAATTGAGATGCCGACTAACGAATAGAATAGAGAACTATATGGATAAAATATTGGAAATAGAAGAGGTTTGAGGAATATCTAATAAGCTCTGTGTTATTTCTAGTGCTTGGATGGGAGCTTACAGATAAAGTAATGTTTTTCAAAAGATCCGAAACATCCAAATCTGCTAATAAATAAAAAAAACCTACATATGTCATATACACAACTCACTTTTATCAAAGCATTTTTTGTACTCGTGTGAACATGCCTTTAAAAATTTAGTGGGTTCGATGCTTTCACTGCCAACGTTTTTAAAAAACCTTTATTAAAATTATTTTACTATTCGGATAATTCCCGGAATCGCGAGAAAATTGCAATCAAACTAACCTTTTTCATTTTGACAGTTCTTGTTTTTGTTTGATTGATAGAATAAGTGCGTCCAGCCCAAAAAAAATAAAGCACTTCAGGTTGCATTCAACGCCTTGGTATCTTAGAAGAATGTTACTGAATGTTACTTAAAGTGCCTTGCATAACCTGATAGAACGCACCTTAAATTTATTCTTTTTTGTGAAATTTCTCGTAACCTTTTAATACCTTGAAGATTAAGTAGATTTAAATTTTGGCTTTAGTTGATCCATGGTTTTCTTATTTTTACTAATTGGATCACTGAACAAGTTTGCCGTTCTGCACTTGTGGCTGATACAATGTTCAGCTAACACCTCATTTACGGTTGTCCTAGGTCTTAACAAAACCAATCGTCTTCGAACTGACCAGATTAAGTATTTAAAAAATGTCTTATAAGGCTTTGGTTGTTTTTGTATACACATTTAAAAAGTAAAGTTACTTGAAATCTTATCTGCATTTGCAGTTTGTTTGACATCGACTAATTGACTCTATTTTGCATTGAAATCTATATCTATTTATCATGAACCAAATAATCAAACATTGTAAAGCTTCGTACCATAAAATTAAATTCGAAATCATTAACTTTAAATGCTACAAAACAAAAATAAACCGCTAAAGCAAGCTCAAGGCTTATCTTAAATAAATTACCAATTTATAAAAAACACAAACTCTCTAAGAGTCACGTTTTAGCTTTTTTTTTTCGTTGTTGTTGTATTGATATTCATTAAATAGTTGACATATATAGTCACATACCATAAAATAAAAAATGCAATCACTATTTAAAACTCTCGACAACTTAAGCTGGGAATTGTCTTTAATTAATGTATTTCAATTTATTTGAATAAATGAGAACATCGAATTGATATTGTATGCTATGGCTGCTGTGTGGCATATACAATGTTAGAATTGAACCAGATACAGATGGTAAAGATCATGGCTTGGATTATAAGAAAATAAAATAAGAACAAACAGGTTTTTGAGGGTGGTTGTGGTAGGTATTTTTATTTCAACTTGAACAACTTGTATCAATAAAACACTACCGCATTCTATAGGGTCGTTTCCATTTATGTATTCAGGTTGGAGCACACCTTAATATTAAAACACACCTAACCATCAATCAGAATAAAATGGAACAATCTGGAATTTTGAAACATAAATATACCCTTCAAGCAAGAAAACTGAGTTGACACTTCGACCTCCGACCGAGAAAAACGGGGTTGCACTCACACACTTGCAACTTTTTGTGTATGAACACAAAGTCGAAGGAGAAATCGTGGTGAAAAAACCAACACATATAAAATCGGCTCCGTGCTGATTATAATTTTCATACTAATTTGAGCCGCCTTCGGACCCGTTTCGTAGTCGAAGTCGGACTCAGCTCCGCCTGAGGCGGAGCGGAGTCGGACCGAGGTCGGACTCGTTTGCTTGAAGGGTATGAAGAATAATCTGTCACTTCGTCATTGGAACAATTTGGAACTGGAAAAACAGCGTGTCCATCATTATTCATATTCTAATAAAAATTAAACACTTTGACAACTTTGGAACGACTTGGAATTTTGGAACGGAATTGTAATGAGTAAAATGATTACAAGACAATATAAAAGTTACTTTTCAAAGTGATGCTTATCTTGTTATGCTTGTGTTCCATAGTTTCACATTGTTTCAAAGTATTTTTGATGAGCGAAAAACGTCGCAAACGTAACAGTTATAAGCCTGGTACGCTGCTCGCGCTAAATTTTAGCTCCCATACAAATTATCGAAAAATTTTAGCCGAGCTAAAATGAGTCCCATACAAATTATCGATAACTTGTATGGGAATTTTATCTTGGCTAAAATTTAGCGCGAGCAGCGTACCAGGCTATACAAATAAATATTTTTTTAACATACAAATTATCATATCATTTCCTGGTCTTCATAACAGTCGCCGCTTCAAATGCTTATTACTACGCCGCGCCATATATTTATGGCTTGGGTTCATTAGACAACATAACATAAATCTTTTTTTGTACCAGAAGCCTACATTACTAATATTTTGTTTTAAGATTTCCTAGGTCTTACGGAATTAGTTTTTGTTTGTTTTCAAAATACATAAAATCAACAAACGTTATATTTTGACGTGACGTGGTATTATACCCTAAGAAAAACAACTAATATTTAGAAAATACAACAATAAAACCATGTTTTTTGTTTTAATTTCCAAAATAAACATTAAATTTCGGGTAAATGAACTGAAAAGATCGTAAAAAAAATATTTTTATGACATGTTACTTTTGAACTCTTGAATACCTTGAAAGATTAAGAACTTCATTAAAGTATCATAAAAAAAAATGTTCTTAAACGCAATAAATTCTTATAACTTTTGAAACAATAACAACATCAAGATCATCTTGAGATCTTCTCAATTATGATGATTGATCTTAGCCGTCTGTGATCCTTTTAAATTGCCCTATTTTTACGCCTTAAAACATTTTTTGTGTTTATTTTATTAATATCCGGATAGGTATTTAAAAAGAGATACAAGATCAATAGCAAAAGAACCGATCAATTTAAACTGTTTAAGATACTATAAACACACCATATGTGGGGGCACACACAAAGGTGTATTAGTATTTGTCTTGAAACTCTTGAAACTCCATTTATGGAAAAAAAAGAATATATTTTTTTATGGGCCCTCATCGATGAAAATGAGTACGTTCCCACTGCCTGCAGCATCACAATTCGATGAGAGGATTTTCTGCAGCCGATCAACGATCTAGACGAATTGTTTATGCGTTCCAAATTGGAATAAAATCGAGGCTATTTCCATATCCAACCCCACGCACAACTTAAAAATACATGCGAAGGCTGAAGGCGTTGAATATTATACGAGCAATGTGCTTTCCATTTCCACCTCTGTATATGGCATAAAGATTCTTTTCGTTTTTGTTTTGTTGTGTTCCTTCAATGTTTATGGTCTGTTATCAGTTTGAAATTAAAAATTATTCTAAAAGCTACTAGAAAAGATCATTAACGGTCTATATATAGACAGTTTTGTAATTTTTTTTGTCGGAGAGCTGACTCCTTCAAAAGGTCTTTCTGACTCCTCTCGATGTCATAACTCTAACTTAACCCATAAAAAAAGAATTCTTATGCGTGTTGAAAAAATTGTCAGTGTCAAAATAGAAAAATAGAAGAAAAAAATATAATTTTGAAGATGAACTTATAAAAACAAGATTTTCCATAAAAATCTTGTATCCCAGCCCAGGAATCTTTGTGGACATGTTTTTCTTGACTCTTTTAAGTCTATGAAACCGCACTTTGAATGGCAAGTTATGACAGTACCTAATTATGTATTTTTATATACATACATTTATGCATGCGTGTTTGGTTTTTTGTAAGTGTGTCTAAGATTAAATCAATGTGTGAAGAGAAAACTACTTTTTACACGCATTTATTTTAGTGTGTACGCGCGTTCAAACATTAAGCAGGGTCGTAGATAGAGAAGACTCCATGTTCGCTTTTATTTTTCATAAAATTGGCTTATTGAGTTCAAATTGTCTTACAAATGCCAGCAAAGTAAACATACCTAAATATCCATAAATTAATATTTTGTGTGCAGCTTAAAATATCGATCTCAACTATTGGAACACGCCTTGTGTAGAACTGAATCTATAAACGTCAAAAAAGCGCTAAATAAAGGATGGGTTTCAGGGATGGAAAATGACATTTTTTAATTGTACTGAAAATTTGATTTTTATTGTACTGAAATGGGTGCAATTGTATTGAAATATATTTTTCATACGAGAAATTAATTTAAAATTTAATCAAAATGTTATATTTGCAAAAACTCTTAAGTTTTCTACATACATTTCGTTATTTTCTGCGTAAGCGTAAGAGAATTTTTATTTTATTTCGGTAAAAAATATATATGGGAAAAAGTTATTCACAGAAGACTACAAGAAGTAGGTATTAAAAAAAAATTTAAAAAAAAAAAATGAAAATATGTGGGGACCCAAAAATAAAAGTGCAATTTTGGTTTTAAGATTACAATATTTGTACTAGGTATAATATTTGTACAATATTTGTACTATGTCGAAAAAATAGAACAGTTTCATCAGTTTTATAAATATAAATATAATAAACAAATTGTAACATTTATTTTGGTTAAAAAAAATCTGAAATCAAAATAAACATAAAAATAGATCTGTCGTTTGTTATTACTTTCGATTTCCTCGATTCTTTAAATCTTAGATTGCAAAAGAGACAGATTTAAAATTGTATCGAATTCAGACAAATTGTATTTTTGTACTCGAACAAACTCATTTGTATCGAATTCCATACAATTGTATCGACTTTTCCATGCCTGATGGGTTTACACTTCACACTGCCTTGCCTGAAATACATCACTCTGCATTAGATTTAGATCTGTTTGTGTTTAAAATGTAAATGGGTTCTACGTTCAGGAAATGAACCATATCATTTTATAAATAAATAGTTTAGATATTAGTTTCTGATTTCAATCTATATCACCTTAAACAAAATCCAACGCCTACGTCCCTGAAACATATCTCTGTAAAGTAGATTTTCAAAAAACAAGCAAATAATTTTGAATTTTTATTTTGTTTTTTTTTTTTGGTTTCTAATAACATGAGACACACAGACACAACAACATAGAGAAAGAGAGCTCCTCACAAACATGTTTCAGGTTGGTTAGATGTTGAATTTAATTGCATAAATCAATTTTGTATCTGTAACACAAATAGCCCGCCATCCACCGCGAGGCAACACGTTCATTTATTTGTTGTTTTAGTTCTTTTAGTATTTTTCTATGTAACCATGCAATATCCATTGACTATGTTGCAGCACCCAAGAGATTTAGGGGTATAGACATAGAGTGTATAGTCTCCAATAAATTTTCCATTTAGAAATTTTCCCAGGCGCGCAATGTTTATAGATATTGTAGTTTTACTGTACAGCGGTGGTAGCCAGCACCAGCAGCAGCAGCAAGCACATTTGGCGCGGTCATTGCGCTAATTGTGCAATTTTAGAATTCGATGTGTGAATGTTTTCATGGTATTTTTTTTTTAGTTTGTGTTTTTGTTTTTTGTCTCTCTGTTTGTTTCTATTTTGCAGCAATTTCTCATCATTTAATTATTATTTTTCACTTTGACACTTCATTTGTGTGTACTGACAACACTTTGGGCTGGTGTTTAGTGCTTCCGCCCGCCGCCGCCATCGCCATGCCGGCCGTTATGCAGAGTTTTGTAATTTAAGTTTTAATGACCCGTATTAGATGTATAATGCTTGTTTGTTTATTTGAATAGTGTTTGCGCATATTATATATAACAAATGTACTTTTGAAATTAGGAAAATTGCATTTTTGCTTTTGCCATTTTTCCCATCAAATAAATGCAATTACATAATTTGTTTTGATCGCTAATTTGTTTTTTTTTTTTTTTTTTTTTGCAAATGTGTCAATATTCTACCGTCACATTTTCAAAGAATATTTTTTATTAGTTTGATTCATTTGAGTAATTATATTTTGTATGTGTTTAATAAATGAGAAGGTGGAGTAGGTGAGACAGAAGCCATATTAGGAAATTGCTTGCCGGTAAAATCATGTTGCAAAACTGTGAGCAGCAAATTAATTTACTATTTAGTCGTTTTGAGAAAATTTGTTGAACATAATGTAATAAAATTGCGAAATCAATTTCAAATTTGTACTAATTAGTGATTTCAACACAATTCATTTATGTAACAAAGTAAACGAACAGTCCTATCATAATGTGCCCCCAAAATGTCAAACAAAATGTCATTTAGCCAGTTCAGGTTTTTATCTGAGAGTTTCTCGGTGAATCCGAAACCTTAACTGGGTGAACGAGAAATAAGTCCAGTTTCACCGCGGAGTAAATAAGTTGTACAAATTAGTTCTGTCATTAATGGCTTGATTACACTGTCAAATAAATGACACTTTATTGACCAGGAATGGTAAGGTAGTGCACAGTTTGTACATTAGAAGTGTCAGTAAGGTTTCTAATATTGACTATTTAAGCGATACAGATGCAAATGACGTTCAATGTTGCTATTTGACATTCGAAAATACTACCGATTATATCAACTTTAACCTCTTTCTACACCAGATGTGTGATTTCTTAGATTTTTCATAACAACTGAATGAAAACTCAGTTCCTCTTTATTGCATTGTTCCACAAACAAACTTTTCTTCTAATTTTCTCTGAACTACAAACTCACGAACCACTTAAGTGTAAAAAATAAAATAAGATCGTGCAGTTGCTTTAATAACCTATAGCCAGCTAGCAACTCCCACTGCCTCTCGGAAATAATCTTTTTTTTTTCTATTTTCTTTCACATTTAAATTTTGTTATTTTTTTTATGCTACGCCACACTCAGGTTACCATATTGCCACTCGACTTAATAAATGAAAAATGCTGCCTCACGATCACGTCTATTTCGTGGGACGGTTAGGTATACTATATTGCTCAATAGATAATGTCCCTAATTTAATTTTTTTTTTATGGAACCTTGAGGAGGGCGTGAATTATTATTATTTTTGTGAGAAAAGAATTCAAAGCAAATAAATAATGACTGCTGACGCCCGAAAGAGCTGAAATTAGTTAGGTATTTCGCAATTGATCTACAAAAACAGATGTCCCATAAAAATGATCTTGAAGTGACAAATTATATTTTTTTGTCTTTGACGTTTATTTAAATCCGCCTTCAAGGAACTTTTTTTTTATAATAAAATGAACAAGAAGCAGAAAACAAAAACGGATGTTAGTTTCCTTTTGAAATTAATAAAATATTGCAATAAAAAAAAGGAAAAAAAAAAGGATTTACATCGCGCCGGCGACATCATCGCAACCATCAAGGTTCTTTGCGAGACTCTTCTTTGGTTTTTGAAGCAAATATTCATACCTACCTACAAGAGTATATCCGACAGAATTGCCTCGACTGTCCCTGTCATATTTGCCGGGCAAAGAGGCGTATAATGAATTATTCATCAGAGAATGGAGAGAGAAGAAAAAAAAAATTATGGAAAATAAAAGAAAAACCCAATTAAAAGAAACATATACCCCATGTAGCACTGAATAATTTTTGTATTGTTTCGTCGTCATACCTTTGGCTAAGGCCTTAAGTAAATATGGTAAAAAAAAAAAAAAAAATATAAGACAAATAAAAAGCGCATTACATAAAAAAAGTTCCAGTAGCTGGTGGGATCTGGGATTTATAGTTGAAAAAAAAGATAAAATAAAAGAAAAAGAAAATATTTATTATGATCCATCCTCCTCATATTTTGTTCGGATGTGCGGGGAGCTTATGCCTGGATAATTTGCGCAAAATTGCCAGAGATGACGCATATTGCATGGAGAATTAAACAAAAGAAGAAGCAACCATAAAAAAATATAAAGGAGGAAATCGTTGTTGAATGTCGCCATCATCATCGCCATGTGATGGTTGCTGATTTGTTTGTAATTATTAGCTGGAGAACAGAATATGCATATGCGACATACACACAGTAGTGTGAATTAATTGAGAAAAATGATTGTTTCTCCTTTTTTTTAATTATGCATTTCAAAAGAAACTATTTTACTCAACGTGATGAGCAATTGAAAAGTTGGGTAGTTTTATGGTGAGTTAACTTTGTTTTTCTTTATCATATATGCATCTCTTTCTTTTGTTGGGCATGTATCAATACCGATTGACTTTTCTTCAAATCTGCAAATTCAGAGATCAATTTAGGTCAAAGAAGTACTTTTCAAGGTCCAAAAGTTCGCACCAATAACTCCATCATTCAATTAACGTGAATTCGGAATGTATACGTTTTCACCAACTTAATCTCCTGTCAAATTTGTTTTGTTTTGACGTTTGGTGAAATTTTTAACTTTCATCTTGACCTAAATAAGTTCAATTCTTTTTTATGTGAAGTTTCCATAGAATTAACATACGTAGAAATCAAGCTACACAGCCATAGACATTAGCAGGAAGATGTGAGCTGTCGAATAGTATCAAGTAACAACATAGATAAAATATTTAAAGGTGACTGCTTTTAATTGTTAGGCGCTGTTCACATTGCATTTATATCACATGTGACGTCATCAAATTCTGTATAACATCTTGAAGTAAAGGTAACATAGTGAAAGTGAAAGCCATGTTCGGGTTTCTGAATCTTATGGTTATCTTTCTTCATTCTTAAATTGTATAAAACTAAAAGCGAATACCTAAAAAAAAGGAGACCATAACTTTTGAATATGAACTGACAAGAAGGTCTTTGTCGCAAATTGTATAAGATTGATTTCTGAAATTTGATCAAATTAAACCAATAGAAGCAGATAACAATAACAAAACACTCAGTACTGATGCAGCGAATGAGCAAAGTAGTTTAATTACAAACATTTTATACTTCAGTTTCTCTATAACTGTAACAACGGTTAAATGAAAAAACTTTCTTCTAATACACTTTAAATAGTGACAGGTTCATTAACACCTCATCTCTTCTAACATATCAAACATTAAACAAAAAAAAAGGAATGATCAATAAAACTAAAGAAATATTTAAACGTCAAATTCGATCCAATGACGCCGATGAGTGTGTTCAAGGCAACACAATTATAATAGCACCTAAAGAAATTACAAAAAAAAAACACCGAAAGTGAAAACTCATAAAACTGCCAAGAGCAAAAGAAAGAATTTCTCTGTGTTCAATTAGTTTATAATGAGTTGAAATTTTTTCTTCATCACTCTTGATTTATAAAATATTTGAACAACAAATTCAAAAGCACCAACACTACATTCTCAAACAAAAAAAAAAAAACTTTAAAAAAATCAACAATAATTAACGATAATTGACAGAAAAGTAAAAGTTTCATTGTTCGTTAAACACTAAATTATCAAATAACTTTTAAACTTGCAACGGCATCATGTATAAAAGTGTCTGTGCCAATGAACTTTGTGTAGTGGAAAAAAAAATGTTGAAAGAAATGCACTAATCCGTAAAAGTTACGGATGCTAGACATTTTTTGATGATAACGATAATGACAAATGACAGAAGTTATGTCAAAACTTTTGAATTATTTTCCTTTTTTTCCGCCGAATTTTTAATTACAAACGTCAAAACCCAAATTGTCTTTCGCCATTGACCCAGTTTAAAAAAGAAGAAGATGAAAAAAAAAACAAAATAAGAAATGGCAGAATAATTTTGAGGGAGAAAATAATAGGTATTTAAACATCATCAACGTATATACTGTCTTCTTCGTCATCATCATTATCATCATCACGGTTGTCATCACACCTGCTGCTGCGGTGAGAGAGTTTTTCTTTTTCGCGTTGTACCTATCTTGTGGTATACGAGGGTATGCTCGTTTGTTGGTTTGTTCATACAAACCTAGTTTTTGGAGAGAGATTTCCCTCGTTTTGCTAATTAACGAAGCAGTAACAGATATTATACGCGTGCTTGAATCGCATGTTAAGATACAATATTTTGAGAGGTGTTTGCTCCCTCACTGAACAACAAATAAAAACAAAACTAAAATATCAACATTAATTTTCTCCTTCTTATGGTTAATGTGTATTGTTTTAGGAATTTTGTAAATAAATTTGGTATGCCAAATTTCTTTTTTTTTTGTAATTCTCTTTTTAACCATCTGTCAAATAATTGGTATAATAATTGTTTATTACTAGTTTGATTAATTGTTATATTTGTGTTTTAATTTATGCAAAACTGTTATACTTAAGCAAACGAAACTGTTTCTGTTTTAATCAGTGGCGGCCATTAGCCTGCGAAGTGTGAAAGATAAATCAAGAAATAAAGATAAAAATGTTAATTTGTTTGAAGGCATTAAAAAAATAGTATTGTTTGGTTCTAGAAACTGGGACAACCATTAAAATTTCTTTGTGTGCTAAACTCTCGAATGGGAAAATCTTCAGATTGGTGTGAACACAAATGTGAGCATAACGCAACTTTTCACACCGATTCAAAGGAGATAGCATTATTAGGCAAAGTAAAAATTACAAAATCTCGACTATACGTTACGTCATACCGTGCGTAGAATAAAGCTTAGTTTTGATGTTTTTAATGTCACTTAACTCATATTCAAATGAAAAATATTTGTATATTTTGACAATTTGGTTTAACATTGCATGATTTTTGGTTCTGTTCGTTTACTTTATTGAACAAAAAAATCAGAAATCGTAGTTGTAAATAGCAGAAGCTACTGAAAACTGAATTTGCTTAAACCACCTTACGTCAAGTCATGAACGCAACATCTTGACAGCATTATGTCAAAGTGCGTTTATTCCCAAATATTCAACGAATAGTCAAACTATTGCCCAGTAATTGATTGTGGCAATAATATTTTGCAATATTTGACCTTGGTTGTAAATATTTTTATGTTTTTCAAAAGTTTATGGTAGAGATACAATAAGTTTGACATAGACATATAATTAATTAAAACTTGAACTTTGATGAAACCTAACGGGCTTGTTTACAATTTGATTAAAACTCGTTGTCATTATTTGAAAAATAAAAATTGATACAAGGCTTTCATTTGTACTTGATAATTTATTTTTGTTTTTTTTTCATTGATAAAACTTTCATTTTGTTTCTGTGCCAAATCTAAAGTATATACATTATTGTGTCAACACCGACTTTTTTAAAACGTCAAATCAAAGCTAAATTGTCATTTTATGACACAAAAGTTCGTGAAATGTTTGACATGTGTCATTAAAATTGTGAATATGGTTTGAAATTCACACAAGGTCGTTTAGGCTTGTGAGAATAAAGTAATACAAATTTAATTTCACTGTGATTCATAATAAAAACATATGTTTCAAACAAAATTCCCCAACAGACATAACGACATTGTTATATTTTTTGCTTTTATTTTTGCTATCCCTGTGACAATGCGGTCTAAAAGCAATGCGACTTTATTAGACTTGATTATAATGGTCGTAAATTTTTTAGATTTGTTTGTTACTGAACTCCAAGTAAAGTAGCTGACTACAGCACACACAACCACCACCGACACACCACGAATGGGTTTACATTTATTATTCCAGCATTTTCATTATTATTATTATTTTCATGTTGTTTTAGTGTATAGCTGTAACTTAGCTACATATAGGATATAGGTACTTCTCGACTTTATGCAGGTACCTTTGAGTTTTTTTTTTTTTTATTATAACAACCCGAGTGGCTTTCAGACAAATTAAATTTTTATTCCATATCCATTCTTGTGTATTTATGTGTAGCAAGCAGCAGCACACAAAACATCAGCATAGTCTGGTTGACACTTTTATGTTGGAAGATTCATGTTGGTGCCACGGTGTCTATGTCTTTTTTATTAATAAGGAAATAATTTATCAGCGGTGTGCGGTGATGTCCACTGCATAAATTATTGTTTATTATTCGAGAAAAAGGTGAGAGAGGTAGATAGGCAAACTAGCAAGCCAAAGCCAGGCATTTGGTATCGGGTATGATGATATGGTTTGGTTATGTTGTGATGGTTTTTATTGCCTAAGGCAATGTGATGGACGGGGGGACTGTATGTGTGTGTTCTAGAAGTGTTATCAAATGGAAAAGCTTGCGGGCTGCACTACCTACATACGACGACACGACGAGTTCAAGCAACTTTCCTGTTTTAAGTACCATAGGTATTCACAATGGGTAGCAGCAGCAGCAGGCACACTGTAAGCGTACCTTAACATAGTTAAGTAATAATATAGAATGTAACGACGCAATATAAACACTAAAAACTTAGCCACATACTCGTATATGGTAATGTTTTCATTTTGTGGTTTGAAGAGAACATGGAACAAAAATGTTGATAAAATGTAGAAGCACAATAAATCTTGGAAAAAATAACTTATTATGACGTAAATAATAAAGAGGTCAGTTTTGTGGGTTTAATGTATTTTAATTTTACATAAAAGTAGGAAAAATAGAAAACTGTTTTGTGTGTAATGAGAAATACTAGGTATTATAAAGAATGAGCATATAGGAAAATAAATTTCGGTCAGATGTGAGGTCTATGACTTGTAAAAGTTTTGTTTTCAGTTAGTTCTCGTAATAAGTATAACTTCAATAAATGAATGAATGTAAACTTACCCTTGGTTCGCATGTGGATTGTGCTTGGATTAGTAGTTTGACTCTGGTCGTGTTCATTTGATAGTTTGACAGAGATGTGTCCAAATCGAAGAAATGAATGCGTCCAGCACAAAGCAATCTATATTTTTTTTAGATAAAATTCGTTTTAGTTAATGATCTTTAAGATTAACCAAGTAAATTTGATTGGTATATATGAATCAGGACATAGATCAGTGACGATTTCCACAATCCATTTTATAAAAACTTATTAAGTGCAGTAAAGTAGATTTCTGACAATAAATTAATTTTCTTTCAAATCCTAAAGGCGTGGCCACAATTTTTCAATCGTTTCTGCAAACTTTAAACTTTCTCAGGCAATTTTTTGTAAATATAATTATTTTCTTGAACTGCTCACACCCTCAGCTATGAATCAAACTCATGTCAAAATTGTAATATTTCATTTTCAATCGGAAGAGAAATTATTTTGAAAGTAGCTTTGCTTAACATGAATATATTCAGCTTATTAGTAAATATTTCTTCGAATTGCAAATAACATTCATCTGCATGTGAATGAATGTACGAAAAAAAAATAAATAACAAACAACTGCTGTTAATATGCGGTAGTCAAAAGTCACATATTTCCCGGTGAATCACACTATCACCGCGCCT
This sequence comes from Episyrphus balteatus, assembly GCF_945859705.1. Classification (NCBI taxonomy): domain Eukaryota; kingdom Metazoa; phylum Arthropoda; class Insecta; order Diptera; family Syrphidae; genus Episyrphus; species Episyrphus balteatus. Next base: position 3,546,392 of record NC_079134.1, on the reverse strand, counting down.
CACAGCGTCATTAAATAGAAGCATGGAAAATAGGTTACTTTTCGAATTCATCACACACAATATTTTTTTATAAGACATCACATAGTGCAGCCTATTCGCCCGAATAAATCTCTTCCTGCATCAGCATGAGAAAGAAAGAAATAAAAAAAAAAAAAACTGCATTTCCTCTTTAGAGAGCGGAGGCGCTTTTTCTCTGATATAATCATCATCATTATGATCAACAACACGTCACTGTACACCGCATCGTGATGTTAATCTTCGAAGCTAGCAATATTCAACCTATAACAAAACTCAACACAACATAAAGCTAGGTTATATGCTGCTATGCATTGTGTGATGACCCAAAAAGAGGTTTCTTTAACTGCTGCTGTTGCTGCTTGCTGCAGATCTCTTTTCACTTCAGCTTTCTTGCATTTCTTATTCGCGTCGCCATATCTCATCGTCGTAATCGTATTTACAGTTGAAGTTTTTTTTTTTTCTTCTTTCTTTTCCTCATTGACTTTTTGTGATTCACCTCACCTCTCCCAACTGATCCCCATCTGTCATCTGAGAAAGCAATTTTCTTGCAGTTTTATATCTTTTATCTGCAAACACACTCTCTGGTTGGGTTTTTTTCTATGGTTGGTCGATTGAGAAAAGAAGGGAAATTGACTGCGGCGCGTGGACAACTCAACTCATCCAAGGGTGTCATATAAATTGATATAACCCATCTTTTTTTTTTTTGTATTTACGTCTTAAAAATTAATTTCAAGATGCAATTTATAACTTGCAGAGGCAGTTTGAAATTGAAAAAAAAAAAAAAAATAATGCTGCAATAGCAATACAGAATTGAGGCTCCATAGTCATCAGCATAAATTTCAATTGTTTGCTGGGAAACTTTTATAGCTCAGCCAACAGTAGTTGTGATGATAATGATGATGATGATGATGGTGGATGCAATAAGCTCTTTTTATTAAAAGGAAGCTTCATCTCGATTCAATTTATGTACTACACGTCTTTCAAAAAACTATAAAATAAGAAACACTGGCTGAGATAAAAAAAAATAAAATAAAATCAAGAAGAATGATACAAGTAAAAAAAAATGGAGCGTGATGTGTGCGAGATTAGGTCGACATACCGCACACAATCGGTACATCAAACGAAACGAAACATTGATTCATCTATCTATTCGTCTAGAAATACAGACAACGACACAACGTTGACAACGACCAACGACAACGTCAACCAAAACCGATGACTTAGACTTCTACATCAAGGTATAGGGTTTGAGCATCATCATCATCATATGTAGCTTTAGTTTGTGGTATACGCTTGGTATGCCTTGGTTCCACTTGGAGCTGTGGAGCATTGCTTATACCTATTGCATCAACCTGCCAGTTGTCGTCTTTTTTTTTTTTGTATTACAAAAAGAGAAGTACATTTCGATGAAATACTATATAGTCTGCGACTTGGAATGGGTAATTTTATCTTTGTCATTGGATGATTCCGCCAAACAACGACCATTAAGCAAAAACATGTAGAGATTCGCGTGTACCAAGCAGGGTTGTTATACTGTATAACAGATTTATCTTCCATTATATACAAAAATGTCAAACTCGTGACGAAATTGCATGACCTGCGAGAATTCATGAACTGCTTTTGCAGCTTTTATTAAATTGGACTTTTTAAATATTTATCTGTATAGTTCTTTTCTTGCTGTGGAAAAATAACACAAGAAACAACAACAATAGGTAGGTAGGTAGGTAGAGATGGCGGTCAAGGCAAACCATGTTTGATTGACCCAATTAGCGCAGGATGCGCCGTTTTGATACCAAAACTTATGAAACCTGTGAGTGATAATTGGATTTATTTGAAATACATTTTTTAATTGGTTTTTTAAAAAAGGGAAAAACAAGTGTTAGGCAGTCCTAAATCCACTTTGTTGCATTTAGGAACGAGATCAAGTCTTTGATCTTTGATTCTGAGATGTTATCTATGACATTAAAGAATTCGCTCCCCAGAGAGAGTGCTCTATTCCTAGCAAGGGCGGGACATTGACATAGGAAATGGTAGACCGTTTCTTTTTCTTGCTGGTCCAAGCAGCTGCGACAGTAGGTATTGTGCGGTATACCCAACTTTGCTGCATGTTCCCCTATCGGCCAATGTCCTGTACACACCGCAACGATTCTGCTAATATCTTTTCTGGGTCTAGAGATTAGGTCATATGTTTTGGATTTATTATAGGTGGGCCAGATTTTTCTGGATATGACGCAGCTAGTCAAGTTGTGCCACCTATTGTTAGCTTTTGTTAGGTATTTTAAGAAGATATCGCCCTTCATGACTCCTATGGGAATGTTGACTATTTCTGCTAGTGACTCATGAAGGGCTGATCCTTGCCTGGCCAGTTCATCCGCCTTTTCATTGCCTTCAAAACCACTGTGACCTGGGATCCAGATGAGAGTGATTGTGAGGCTTTCACTCAGCAATGAGAGTTCCTCTCTGCACTGCTGAACCAATTTGGAGGATGTCGTGACCGAAGCAATTGCTTTTATAGCTGCCTGACTATCTGTTAGTATAGCTATATTTTGGTTTTGATTTGGATATACTCTAAGTAATTTGCAAGCTTCTTTAATTGCCAGCAATTCCGCTTGGAATACACTTGCAAAGTTTGGTAGTCGAAAGGATTTTGAGATATTGAGGGATTCATAGTAGACACCCGAACCGACCCCACAGTCCATTTTTGAGCCATCAGTGAAAATGCAGGTGTCGAAGCCTCTCGTCACAATGCCCTCTTCCCAGTCTGATCTCGACGGGAAGCTGACCTTGCAATTCATTACAGTATTCAAAATAGGGGTGCAGTAGTCCGTGGGTGTCAGAAGCATATCCGATGGTATTAAATTTGTTGTGTCACTGTGACCAAAAGATTTTGCCTTCCAACTACCTGTTTCTTTTAGCCTTAAGACGCTACAAGAGACCTGGTATTTGATATGAAGGTCTATGGGTAAGAGGTGCAAGAGAACGTTTAGAGCCTCCGTGGGGCACGACCGGAGGGCTCCAGTCGTCCCTACGCTTGCTGTTCTCTGGATTTTCTTAAGTTTGTTGATGTTATAAGCTTTACTGAGTGCAGGCCACCAAACAATGGCGCCGTAGGTAAGAATGGGTCGTACAACCGCTGTGTAAGTCCATAGAATCATTTTTGATTTAAGACCCCATTTTTTCCCAAAGGTTTTACTGCAGGCATAGAAAGCAATGCTCGCTTTTCTAACCCGCTCTTCTATATTAAGCTTCCAGCTCAGTTTAGTGTCCAAAATTACACCTAAATATTTGGCGCTAGAAGAAAGTGATAAGATTTGGCCGTTGAGCTGAGGTAGAGGGAAGACAGGGATTTTGGTTTTAGTTGTAAAAAGCATCAGTTCCGTTTTACTTTGATTAACTCCTAGGCCACAGCTTGTAGCCCAGTTGCTAACTTTTCTCAAAGCCGTGTCAGTCATTTCACTGATCACAGGTAAAAACTTTCCTGATACAAGTACAACCAGATCATCCGCATATGCCACTGCCTTCACTCCACTTCTCTCAAGCTTCACGAGGATATTGTTCATGACAAGGAGCCATAACAGTGGGGAAAGAACGCCACCCTGAGGCGTACCCCTATTAACGCATTTAAAACAGTTAGAATTTCCTAAGCTTGCTTGAATTCTTCTCTCTTTTAGCATTGAAATAATCCAACTTCTGATATAGTCTTCTACTTCAAAAGTCACTAGGGCTTCGAGAATAGATTCGGTTAGGACATTGTTAAAAGCTCCCTCTACATCCAAGAAGGTAGCTAGGGTATATTCTTTAAAGTGTAACGAGTTCTCAATTGTTCGAACGACTTCATGGAGGGCTGTTTCCGTAGATTTGCCCCTCATATAAGCGTGCTGCGAACTGGCTAGAGGACATCTTTTAAAAATGTCTCTAATATGAGTTTCTAAGATTCGTTCTAAGGATTTAAGTAAGAAAGATGTTAAACTTATTGGCCGGAAATCCTTCGCGGATTCATGTCCTCTTTTGCCCACTTTGGGTATGAAAACCACGCTAACTTGTCTCCAAGACTTGGGCACATGATTAAGAAGAAGGCAGCCTTTAAAGATTTTTTCAAGCCATGGAACTGCTATCTCTTGCTGATTTTGCAGCATAATGGGCAGAATACCATCAGGGCCTGGGGATTTGTACGGAGAGAAAGTGTTAATAGCCCAAGCTATATTTTCTTTTGTTATCAGGAGGTTTACTTGCTCAGTCGTAACTGATAGCAAAGTGGGATTTATGTTCACTTCAGAGGTGCTATCAACGCACCCCGGAAAATGAGTAGTCATTAATAATTCTAAGGATTCAGCTGGAGATATTGTCCAGGATCCGTCAGACTTTTTAAGAAACGAGGGATTTGAGTGTTCCCTCGATAAAACCTTGCTAAGCCTGGCAGAATCCTTAATATCTTCTATGGAGTGACAGTATTCCTCCCAGCTTTCCTTTTTGGCTGATGCTATGCTACGCTTGTAGACTCTTAAGCAATCTTTATAGGGTTCATAGAATTTGTGTTTATGGCAGATGTTGAAGATTGTTCTAGTCATTTTCCTCAGATTAGACAGGTCTTCGTTCCACCAAGGGGGAAATATTTTGCTACTATGTCTCACCGGACAAGAGACTTTAAAGGCAGTGATCATTGCTCGTTCAAAGGTCATTACCTTTGATTCGAGCTCATCCACCGAATCTGTATTTATATTGGGTATATTGCGTAACTTTGCACTAAAAACTTGACCGAAATTCTTCCAGTCAGTTCTTTTGGGATTTCTATAAGGGGGTGGGATTTTGGTTTCAAACTTAAGTTGGAACAGAATCCAACTATGGTCTGAAAAGGATTTTAAAGGGGATACTCTCCAATTTTCAACCTGCAAATTGAAGTTGCTATTTGTAATAGTGATGTCTAGTACATCCTCCCATCCTTCATAGTTCCTTGAACTAGGAAACGTGAATGTTGGAGTAGTACCTCTATTGCAAAGAGTTAGGTTATTTTCAATGATATAATCAAATAAAGACTCACCTCGTTCATTGATCTCAGAACTACCCCAAAGAGTATGACGTGCATTTGCGTCACACCCGATGAGTAGGCTTGTCTTCATTGTACTGGCTTGAGTTGTCAGCCTACGTACTTCCTCCGGCGGTGACTGCTGGTCATGTGCCATGTACGCAGATGCCAAAAGTAGTCCATCAGTATTTGAACCCTCTAATTTGACAACGGTCAAATCAGAGGTGCTAAGATTGGGACACAAAAAAGCTTTTAAGTGTTTTTTAGCTAAAATACATGTTCTTGGCTTACCTTGGCTCGAACTGACGGGCTTGTAAAAAAGGTCATATTGGCTGTCTTGGAGACCTCTCACTCGGAGGCCATTAATCCAGGGCTCTTGTATGATGCCCACATCAAAGTTTTCCTCCCTTAGAAAAACTCTCAGGTTATCTGAAGCACATTTAGAGTGCTTCAGATTAACCTGAACGACGTGCAGCATGTTTTTAATTTATATCGGATTCTGCATCGTCAATTACCAGCCTCTCGCCGGAGAACCCTGCCTCTTTGGGGGTATCGTCATCCTCGACGATATCCTCAACTAGGTTAGGGTCCGCTTCCTGACTTTGCAGAATCTTTATTTTGGCATTCCTAATGCCAAAGCGGAGTTTAAAGTCGGCTTTTTCGAGAGCCCCACGACTAACCTCGCAGATCCTCAGAAGGTAAGACGCGCTGTTCTTTTGCGGCTCTTCAGTCTTAATGACTGCCCAGTCATGCATCGGAATCAGCGGGTTTAACCTCTGAAGACTGCGGATCAGCTCCGTTCCACTTGGCTTGATACTCATGAGGGGCAGCCAAATGCGAGCCAGTGGTTGTTTAGGAATCTCCTTAGCTGGGATAAGCTTGAGCTTCAAACCATCCCATTTAGTGCTGATCTCATCAACACTTTTACTAAGGAAATCCCTAGAACAACAACAATATTCTTGCATCATTTCAACCTCTCCTAGTTAGAATTTAAATTCTTCTAGCATTACATGCTTTCAATTTCTGTCACAACTGTTATAACAGTCATTACATCAATATACTGCCAACATTTGAATAGAATTTCCAATGTGTTCGATCAAGTACTTTATTTATTTCCTATCTGAATGCGGCCATTTTATTTTTCACCTTTGGACTGTTTGATTCGAAAATTTTGCTGAACAACTTACAACAAGTTAATTCTGTTTTCCAGAAACTATCTCTTACCAAATTTGAAACTTCAAACTTGGGAAATGTTTGTATAAAAGAATGTTTTTATAATAAACTGTTATAACAGCTGTTCTAAACCATTGACGTCTTGTAGAAATTCCAGTTGGAATGACTGAAAAGGTGTGTTTGTTTTTTTAAAAACCAGTTAAATTTTAACATCACTGTGTGATGAGCTGTCAAAACAAATGAATAATTTTTCTTTTCATCTCTCATGTAACCATTAAAATATATTTATGTATACCTACCTTGATGTTGATTTTTTTTTTTACTTTTATTATTACTCCTCCGTCCGTTTGTAACTGCTTCAAACTTCCTCTTTCGTCGTCTTTCACTCACATTTTTCATGACATTAATGAAAAATTATGACAAAAAAAAAATATGACAAAATGATCAACTCCCCTTCCGTTAGCATTCAAGTAGATTTTCAGTCACAGTCAGTCATAGTGAATGAAATTCAGAGCTTTGCTAGTTTGCCTTATTTTATTGTTGTTGTAAAAATGCACTGATATTTGCATTGCAACAGCAGCCCGTTCTCAGAGATATGTACCTACGTTTTTTATATATTTTTATTCTACAACTATTGCTCATGGATGCCCCTGCTGCCATCTACCTTCTTCTCAACTTACAGCCATCATGGAGGAGTTATGCAATATTAATATATATTTTTTTTTTGGTATGCGGATTGCCTTCGCTCTGGTGAATGTTGCTTTGCTGTGCATGGAGTTGGAGTTTTTTATAAAGTTCAAAGCGCACATAAGAACTTGCTTTAATATGGATGAAATGATTTTTGTTGAATAGGGTGCGGTATCCTTGTTTTTTTTTTTGCCTTTTTTTGAGGATATAAAATTACATTTTTTTAAGAGGAGTCAAAAGGATTAAGTTTTTCTATAAGACCAGTCACAGAGATTTCCGAGAGGGTTAACATATTTAGCTAATTGAATTAGATTGCAAATTTAGGTTATATGGTGAGCTTTTTTTCCTTGTTGAGTGTTTTAATCATTTTAAGCAAAAAAAGTTGAACCCTAAATTAATTATGTGAAGAGCCCGTTAACATATTAAAGTTTTGTCCTTTTGTTATTGCAATTCTTTAATAACCAAACAGTTTAGAGATAACTTGTAGCTCAAGAAACTTTTCAACTCTTCATAAAAGCAAACAGATCTCAGAAACTTCGACTACATTGTAAGCTAATATTTGACAGCTGAAAGCCATGTTCCTTACTTATTCATACCGACGGACGATGGCGCTGCGGCAGTGATTCAAAACCGACCAAAACATTTTGTTCAAACTTTTATACAAATTTTCTACGACATTTAGGTATACCAGTTATGCATGTTCGAATCAAAGTAATTGTGATTCATGAAATTTAAGGCTACGACAAAAAACTGACTCATGATTCACAATAGACATTCCACCTTTGCGATAAATATCTCAAAATTCTCCTTCGGTTCGAAATGAAACGAACGGAAGAAAAAAATGGTCGCCACTCACATTATAAGCAATCATTACTTCATTAAGTCAAACTTCGAAAAATGTGTTAAGTGAGATTTAGATTTTGGAATATTCCCTTCTGTCACGCTATATTCCTAAAGGCATTGTTGTCTCAAGCCACACGGTATTATTATTATAGCATGTGTCCTCCGTTTCCGTTTTTATATATGTATATAATTTTTTTTCCTCGTATCGTATAAATATTTCCTTTAGTTAATTTTGTTTTTCTTTTCGATTTATATCTCCTTTTGACAGTATCCCTTTTTCTTTTGTCTTTATGCAATGTCTGTTCTGTCTTCTCTTTTTTTTTTTTTTTTGTTAGTGCTGTTTGTACGTGTCTGCAGTACTGTCGCCTATATCAACGTCATATGCGGCGCAATTGTCTTACCTACCTTTAAGACATTGTCCTGTTAGTATGGTATACCTACAGTCGATTCGAAAATAATGCCAAAGATACTAAAATGCTGATAGTGGTAAGCGCCTTTCATGCACTTTTAAGCGACCATCAGGTAACGAGTATTTTCAACACGATGCGTTATTTATTTAGTTTTTTTGTTGTCTTATTTCAATGTCCCCCATTGGAGGGATTTAAAATTTATGATATGATTCGAACAGTGCGTATGCTAGTCACGCACAAAAATTCTCTCTCACACTGACAATCGACTGGCTCTGGCCATTGTTGTGTCAGACGACAGTAGTTGCCATTATTGTCGATAGTTTAAGAAGCTAGCACTTTATTTTTTTCTTATCTATGTTTTTTTTTTCTAACTTTTATTTTCATGTCCAAATCACACTTATCAATAAATTTGAATTTGTCATTTATGTGTGCTGAACACAAATGTTATTGGGAAACTTTGACAACATGGCAAGAGATAATGTGAGAATCATGATGCTCTACTTAAGGCATTATTTGTTTTTAGTCAAATATTTACTAAAAAATACAATGTGTATTTGGCCTGAACATATTCATTACAAATAATGTTAATCATACTCATCCACCCTCTCTCTGGTTAATTCTTTGAACACACTCGCGAACATAAATTATCTCTGCATCTGTTTTGAATTATATTGTGACCCAAAAAACAAAAGTTGAAGATTGAAATGATCATTTCACAATGACATTGATTATATTTATTATTACACAAATGACAAACATTTTGTATTAAAAAATAATAAAAAAACTTAAGTTTTTTTAAGGAGTTGAACATGAAAATTGAAATTGCATTCAGCGAGCAAAAATATATATAAAAAAAAATGAATCGATTTGAAGTGGTGTGTTGTGTTATAAAGTGAGCAAGTGAAAGCCGTTTGACTGGTCGAGGTTAACCAATAATATTATGGAGTTGCAATGGTACAGCCAGTTTGTTATGTTTTTTTTTTCTTCTCTTGTTGTTTTTGGTTTATTTATTTCTTTAGGTTTTTTTTTTGTTTTGTCTAAAAGGTATATCTACTTCAAGTATGATCCACAAAGGTGATGTCATTTTTGTTCTTTTCTTCTCCTCCTCTGAAGTCTGTCGGGCTACCGTGAGGTAAGCTTTGGCTTGTGAATGAATCACTCGTGGGATCACATTTTTTTTTATGTTCACATTTAAAATTCACAATCTGAACCTCACACAAGAAAAAACTAATTGTTCTATTTTTTGACGTTTATAAACGAGAAATTATAACAATTTATTTTTTGATTGATGGTTTCTGGAGGTCAATGCTTTATTGATAAAAATTAAATATCTTTTGTCTTGAGGGGAATGTGATCAAAGTAATTTGTTAACAAAATTTTTTGAAGTGGATTTCAGGTTTTAAGCGGTTTTATAATGACAGTCAAAATTTAGCTCATAATAAGCTAAGTGTCATTTAGGAATAGTATTTGCGCTCTTAATTTACTTCGCTGCCAGGTGGCAAGTTTTGGCAAGCAATTCGCAAAAGGTACACTAATTCTCAACTAAACAGTAATTTTAAAACTTGTTGAGGCTCTGATTGATCAGCTGTCATAATAATAAAAATCCGTCTTATACTTTTTATAACAGATACCCAATATAACAGATACCGTAGATAGAACTCGATTGAATATGACAGTGTTCCTTTTGTCCGAATCTTTCGTCTAGATTTTTTGAGCCTCTGACTGGTCAGCTGTCATGATCATAACAGACCATTTTACTTTTTATAACAGATATCCAAAATATAACAGATATCATAAAATAAGCTCAATTCAATTTAGTTCAAAATACCTATATTGAGTTATTTTCAAGAAAATTATACAAATTCTATCGATTATCTCGTAAATATATCATGGACACCTCTGTACTCAAAATTAAATGAAAAATTACCACTAAATCATAAAAATAAAATCTTTATTAAGTTAGACAAATATGCCCTCACATTTGAACGAAAATGAAATACCGTTTATTAAATTAAAAACAAAAAAAAAACACTCAATTTATCATCTCCATGAACACACGACCATACATCGTAATATAACACCTTCTCCACACTCAACTTAAAAATACCCCCTCTGACAACTTTCAGTGCAAAACAAATTTATCATTTGTGATGGCAAGTTTTTCTTTTTTATACGTCTCATGCTCAATAATTTATATCATTTGCACCCCATTCTAGGGGTTAGAAAAGTTTTTTTTTTTTATTAAAAGTTTTTATTTTGTTTTTTTTCTCCTTTTTCTTTTTTTTTTTTTCAAATATCGAAAATGATTTGCCAATTTGGTTTTTGTTTGCTCTCCAATTGATTTGATATCATGATGATGGTTCATGTTTGATCGTCCGGGTCGGTCGGTCGCATCGCATCGTCTGAATAGAAAGAGGTTGTTAATTTTATATTTATCGTGTGTGATGTCATACTGTAATGTCATCATTTGAATATTGCAAGTTTACACTAAGAAAGTTTATTTTCAAGTTAATTGGAAAATAACAACACAAGTAGCACTTGATGATATAAATAATATTGCAGGTGCTCAGAGTTAAGGTCATCTTTAAGTGACATTGTCAAGTCCTCTTCAATTTATTTCAATTAATTGTTGCTGATTGAGATGGAATTTAAATCAAAGACAGAAAAAAATGTACCTACTACGATTTATTTTTAAACAGCAATCATGCGTTTAAAGTTTTTTCTTCATTCTTTTTTTGTATTCTCCTGAAAGAATTGTGAATGCAAACATTTTCAGGAAATAATTTTTTATTTAGGTCCCATTCACAATGGTGCATAGAAAGACTGCACAAAAAAAATATAACAATTTCTTAAAGTACAGAAATGGACGAGTGAACTAAGTACACATCATTTAGAGAAGCAAAGAGGAGCTAAAAAAAACCCTCAGGAAAAGAATTTCTCAAAACTTGAAAAAAAAAGAACTAGATACAATATAATGTGGAAAGTTGTGAAATTTGAGATCTTTCTGTATGTTTTCTTCCTTTTGGAGCACTTATGCTAGGGTACTTCGACTCTTATTTTATTCTTACACAGAAAAAAAGTAAGACAGTGTGTCTGTATCTTGTGGATTCCTTATTCGTAATCTGATTATATACACGTTTCTTTATATTTTATTTATATTTCATTCTTTCTCTATAAGAAAAATGGAATTTTTCTTTGAAAAAATAGAAAGAAACCCTAAGTTTTTGTGTACTATACAAGGAAGACAAACTAAAAACTTAATTTTCTTCATTAAATTTTCAAGTCACACAGCATTGCGGAAAAACAACACAACAACTGTCCTTGAAACAAAAAATAAATATAAGAAGGTATACCTATAACTCTCCTATATAGTTTTTGTACCTTCAGCATTTTTCGTTTCATTTCGAAGAGAAATGGAAAGAAAAACGAAGTTAAATTAATCTTCTCATTTTTGCAGCAGCAAAAACGAAACCCAACCATCTGTGTGTGTCTTATAATCCTTATACCTTATCCCATCATAAAATCGATTCCAAGAAGGACTATATAGCTTTTTGGAAGATATATTTTTCTCTTGGTTTTCCTGACGAACCAAACAAAAAATCCAAAGAAAAAAACCCACAAAATTTGTCGCATGTCCTAAGACACTTAATTAACAAAAGCTAATTCAAGTAGCCAAAAGGACATAACTCAATCGCGCGTCCAGACTCCTACACGTTATTCAGGGATAAAGACGCCATTGCTGTGCCTTAGTGGCGCCTTTCGCGATTTATTGTTGTCTGTTTGTGTCTTTTGTAGTAAAAATGAAAACAATCATTTACCAAGGCTAGTTTATTTAAAATATCAAAAATCCACACCAGAATGCAAACTGAAGAACTGATTCATAACGTGTTCGGAATAAATTAAAAAATAAAATAAATATTTGTTTACTCAACAAATTGCTTTGTGAATAAATTAATTAAGGTTTTACAGTGCTCATATACATTTACATCAAGGACAATTTTAGAAATTACTAATTTTATACAATTTTGATGAATTTATTATGAATGGGAGGCATATTGTTTTGGCATTTAGTTTATTAAAACAAATTGAAGACATGTTTTGTGTTGTCAAACAACATTTATAACTTTCTTATAAAAAGTTATTAATTTAGTTTTGTATTAAAGTTGATTTGCAAGCTTTTATTTTTATATATTTCCGCGTATCATCGATGTTAAAAACAATAAATAAATTTATATTGAAAACTTAAATATCTTTTAATTAATTCACTGAATGATACCATCGAGAACTCTCTTAAAAACCGGAAATAAACGTCAATTCCTGTTTTGATATGTGTCAACAAAATAGGTATAATTTTGGAAATTCACAATAAACCAGTTCATTGTCTTTGTGATAAAAATAAAATATTCGCAACGAATATTTCATTCTTATATCAAATGAAGTTATTTCTTGGATGTCAGCTGATTTAATATAAGCTTTATTTACATTAGAAGCGATTAACTCATTTGTTTGAATCGCCAGTTTCAATGTTACTGTGTCAAATATGACTTAATAAATATCTACGATTTGACAGCTGCGGTTGACGTTTCGTGTGAAAAAAAATCTTTGGGTAACAAGTTTGATTGAACTAGACTAGTCATGAGTAGAAATCTAGTACCACAGAATCTAGTACTGTAGAAGAGCATGTGTAGATTGTAATACTAAATCTACTAATCATTAACTCATGAATAGTCTACCACCTCCAAAGGAACGCGGCTATAGTTACTAAACCGCCTTGTTTCCAAACTGCGAATTTCTTGAACTTTGAACGTCATATCATAGTAGGGTTTATTCACATTGACTTACTTACTGGACAGACCGACTTTCATTTTACACTCATCACACAATTATCATCAAAACTCATCATGATTTTAGGTTTGACAGAAAGGACTGTCATTTCAAAGCCCAAAGCGTGAAGTGGCCACCAGACTACTACACTTTTACTATTTTCATAAAATCTTACCACAGGCGAGTTGGAATAAGAGAAGCAAGTGATTTGACAGCTTCTGTCAAATCGAGGCTGTGGGCTACTTAAAAAATTTGCACATTTGGTCTCAAGGTTGATTGTTAGGCAGAGCCTAGAAAACAAAGAAGGTGAAGTTTACACTCAAGGTATCACTCGTTGAAAACGTAAACTAACATTGACTTGGCTTTTTGTGTGATCATCAGCGTGGCGTTACGGATTGGCTAGTGTGTTCGAATATTGTCAAATTGTGTGATCGTCAACATTAATTACAACACACCGAAGTCGAAAAAAAATACTTATATCAATGACCTACATTTTCACACGTCAACTTTTGTATGGGTTGCCGAGTGTCCACTATGCCTTGACATGACAGCTGCTTTGTATTTCTGTGTTAACTTCTAACTTAGGGCATTTTGTATGGCCAACATAATTTCATTCAAAAATCGATAGCCTATCCATTGATTAAGCACTCGAGCTCCATGACCTTTTCATTTTTTTTATTAAAAACTTATTCTTTAGTCAAAATATGTTAACAGTGAGAGCTGTCATTAGCATAATCTGACTTTATTAAACCCATAAATTGTGTACTCTTTGCTTTCCAAAAATCTTAAGCTCAAGAGATTATACTGTCCTATCATATCCAACACACACATTTTTATTCAAAGCCTAAGTATTTGCATTTAAAAAAACTTTAAATGAATATTTTTGTCAATACAAAACCAGTTTTATGAAGATTAAAAAAACCACAAATACATCTTCAACATCAAATTTGCCCACAAGCTATCAAGCATTTAAATTAAAAATAAAGAATTCAATTTAATTAAAAAAGATGTCCTGAATTTAATGTAGAGAGAGTTTATGTGCTTCTTGTTCACCCATGTCCCGTTGTTGTTATATGTCTTAAGGGCACAATATATACATATTTCATTTTAATTTGGTTCAATTGGTGGTGGTTGGGTATCTTTGTTCGTATACAAAAACAGATGCACCACCCGATGATGATGAGTCATCAGTTCTTGAATAAATGGTCAGGAAAATAAAATTAAAAAAAAAAAAAAAAAAAAAAAAACACGAGACAGGACTAATAAGCGAGAAAACACACAGACAAGTTCCCTTCGGGTGCGGCGACATCGGACGACGAAACGACCGACCAACCATCCAACACGGACGGACGTCATTTAACCAGCACTGTATAATTGAGTTTCCTGTGTCACACGGCTCATCCATCCACACAGTTTTATATATCCCAACTCTCCTCTAAATGAGTAGGATTGGTGCTACTGGCCATCTCTCTAATTGGACATCATTTCCCACCTTTTCATTTCATTTTTATTTCCTGATTAGAGGAAAAGAGGAAGTACGATGCGATGAGAAAAAATAATTAAAGAAACGAATGATTCATTGTGCTCCTTAAACATCGTACGTGTAAACCCAGAAATATAGGTTTATATATCCCAAAAAGAAAAAGGGAGAACTTTTTTTTGCTCTAACTTGAGCTTAATTGAGGATAAAAATGCATTTCGTTTGCTGGATGCTAAAACTGCTACTCCTCTAGAGTCGGGTATAACACTTAAGAATTTGTTGCTGTATAACACGCAAAGAACGAGGTTATCCTGATTTCTTTTCTTAAATAGTTTCCATTCTAGTTAGCAGAAAAAGTGGGAGTGAAAACACTGTTGCTCTCATTACGCAGTGTTTGAGTCGTAAACTTCCGGTTGTATCTAACCATTCGTAGTAAATAACTAAAAATTAAACAAAGATATGGAGAGTCTACATCTTTCTGTGCACGTAGAGTATGTAGTCACATTTGACACATCACGCAGTATGAAAAAGGGCAAAAAAAGGACAGAAAGGATATCTCGAGGATGGCAATCAAGAAAATGATTGCTACAATTAGAGTGTCTCAAGCACATATCCTATTCCTTCATATTATTTTATATGTATGTTTTGATCCTAATCCAAGGAGAAGAACATTTAGTGTGTGTGATGGTGGAGAGCTAGCAATGTTTTCGTTCGTACCACCTGCCTACCTACTTGAAGCATTCTCATTCCTTATTTTTTTTTTCTCCATTTGTAAGCCAACTGTTCGCAAAGAGTCCTTTGTATTCAATGTGCTCCTTTTTCTCATTCCGCGCGTTCAAGTGCTCAAGAGTGGCTCCTTGAAGGGATGAATAAAATAAGGGCCCATACACACATATGCAATGGTAATCCGCCTGCAGAAATAGCATTCATAAATCCAATGCACATGATACATTGCTAGCTGCAGGTACACTCTACTATACCTGCCTGCATACATGTATAACAGTTTCCTGAGTGACGAATGAGTGTGTGTCTGTGTAAACGTCTATATGACGTTTTACAGCGAGTATTTATACACCTGTATTATGAGAAATTCGTTTTTACAAAAAAAAAAAAAATCAATTTCATCCTGCTGGCTGGCATGGCAGTGGCACCTTTTATGTATGTGCGCCCTCCTTGCCTCGACTCGAGTCTTCAAGTACTCATCCTTTCTTTTTCACTGAAAAACTGAATAATAACAAAATAAAATCTATAGATAGGCAGCATACGAGTATTGTATGTATGTAGTTGTAGAGTCTATATGAAAGGAGATTTATTGCTTCATGTCCTTTGCTGCATATCACCCATCGCTTAGTGGTTGTGTTTAGCTGAGCTGCGGGGGAGGAAACAGGATAAACCCTTTTTTTCCCTTTCATCCATGAAATAATAATAATAAACTCCGCCGAATCCTGCCTACCATAAAATTTGTTAAACTTCTATATAATGTTTTCCAGCTTTTGATTTATAGATTATGTCAAACATGACATTTACTTAATGTTTACACGATAGTAACCCATTTCTTTTTCTTTATTTTCATTGCAGGTATGTACTGTCACTAGCTATGTGCAGAAAAACACAAATACATTTGTAAAAAAAGGTAACATGTTTTATGTTATGGAGAAAAAGATGAGCCACTAGCAAATAATAATAATCCTAAAAGAAAATCCTTTAGAATATTTTCCAGAGGCGAATGACATATGACATCCGGTGATGTTTTCACCATGAGAGTCTTGTGTATTTTTATTCACATGAATGGAAGAGAGTTGTTGCTTCTGCCTTTCACAGAAAAAAATTGAACGAAAAAAAAACATAAAAAACAAGAAAATTAAAATATGAAAACGGAAGTAGAAACAGCCAACAACAGTCGTCGTCCTATACACAAGCTGGTTGAACATTTTCAAATTATATTCGTATGCCTATGTGCATATTGTAGGCTGAATGCACTTTACATACTACATAACTTGTGAAGTTAGGTTCGATGGAAAAGTTCATGTTTTTTTTTCTGTAACGGGTCAGCTTATATGTCTGATTTTTATGAGGTAATTTCGTTTTTTAACAAGTTTTTTTTTTGTTGGCAACGAAATTTACAACAATTCCCGTTATAGAGAAGGGTTTCAGTTAAACTTTTAAAAAACTAGCGATTCCTAGATTCACCATGATACTTCCGAAAGTTGAGTGACTGAGAGTTTGAAATAGGGAAATTTTGAATTTGTCAAAAATAAAAACCATTACTTTAATCAAAATGACAGATTGCATTTTTGACAGGAGATTATTATTATACTTCTTTTTCGGAGTTTGCATAGTAGTGAACATTTACTTTTTGACAAATGTCAGAATAAAATTAGCGTGTATTAACTAACTCAGCGATTATACATCAGATTATTGCTGTGTGACGTTCACCCGAGTCGATTTACATCGAATATCTTAACTGGAAAGTATAAATTGACTCGTGAAATTGAAATTTTCAACCTTCAATTCCGTTGCGTAGGATTGAAAAATGTCAAATGTCATTTGTATCAATTTGCTGATTTTAAAAAGAAAACCATTTAAAAACAATTTTATTTGTTGTGATATAAAAGCAAAATGATGAAATATTCCTTTCCCATACATTTTTGTTGTGCTCTACATTGCGAGATCTCTAATTACACAACCTTTACAACTTTGGGTTCCTTTTTCATTTTGCAAAAAAAGAAAAAGACGCAGTTCCTTTTGTTTGTTATTGGGGCTTCCTATTTAGAAAGAGACATTTCCCGTGGAAATTCCTTACTTTGTATCCTTCTTCTTTACCCTCTCTTGTGGCTTTGATTTCTGTATTTTTTTTTTTTTTGTTCTCTATATATACCAACCATTACCCTTCATAAAAATGGATATCGAATTTCTTTTTGCTGAATGCACATGGGAAATTATTTTTTATAACAAATACACCATTGCCAGAGAAGTCCTCCTTCAATTTTGCTTGCGGAATTGATTCCTTGTGTACCATCATCATTTCTTTGCCCTTATTCCCTTCGAAGTTCTTTTGTAACATCATGTGTATTCTTGCCTCGAAGGCAAGTTCCGGAATTGATATTACTTTTTTTTTCTTGAAGAAATCAGCACAAGTATAGTAGCACTTACTACCGGATAGAGACATTAGCCTCTTTTTCTTTGCCTGCCTTTCAGCCAAGTAAGTCAGGGAAGAAGGTGGTGTACATGGTGGTGATACATGGCATATGGGATATGAGATGTCCTCTTCAAATGTGAATGTGGCCAAATTGAAATGCCGTGTAACTTTGTACGAGTATGTGAGCTTTTTACCAATTCATTCTTGTCATTTTCAACATTCAATGGATTACTTTGCTACTTAGTTGACAAAAGCAAACAACGAAGAAAAAAATCCCTTTTTTTCATACAAATGTTTCCTGTCATTGTCGTTAAAACCACAATCACACTCGAAACAGATTTGTATTCAGCTATTCAGCTGTACAGCTTCCCACACTGTACGGGTAATAAGAGCATACCCCAAGGTAGAGTACCTTATTCCCCACCTTCCCTGATATAGTTGAACATTTGGAAATTACATCTGAGGCAACTATTGTGTAATTTATTTTGCAAATGCTTTGTAATTTTTCTTATGTCGTTATGCAATTGAATTTAATGTCAATTGGCAAAAGCCATCCAAATCCATCATTTTCCTCCCTCTGTCCATGGGGTGTAATTATCTTATGATTGAGTTGTATATTTGTATATCTTTGAATCTCAAAAGTCGATTGTTTGTTGTATGTCCTTCTCCATTGCAATTCAATAAATACTCAAGCACAAACGTCTGCGACTCTGAAGTACCTACATATACATATATACCTCTATAAGTCATTCAAATCATACTGACGGCTGCTCAATTAGGCGCAAATTGATTGAGACTTTGATTGGATTACGATGTCTCTTCAATGGATGTAGTGCGGCTCTTTGGGTGTAATAGCTTTAATGTGGATTAAAGTGAAAGTAATGATTTTGGCGTTAGTAGTAGCAGCACATTGCGACTTAGCGTTTTCTATAATCCGATTAAATAGAATGATAGCGATTTGGTTAAGGCGCTTAGAATATACATAAAGGGCTTGCTGTTGGTGTTGTTGATGCCTTCTGCTGGATATTTAATCGATGGGAATGAATACAACAACAAAAAAAAGTTAAAAGTTGAATAAATGGGAAAACTTTCCCTCCTCCATTCTCCATCCGCAAGCATATTGAAGTGTTCTTTGGATGCTATAATCCGTATTATGTTTTGGTTCATAATATGCAGGCATAAGGTTTTTATCATCTAAAAGAGAAAACTTTGAAGACGCATAAACTAAGTAATTTTCATTGATTTATGAACCACTCTTCATTTGGGTTTGAGTCTCGAGTTATAATCGCTTGATTTAGCACCATAGACGTGTCAAAGTTATGTTCTGACATAGCGAAAATATGAAGTCAGTTTAAAGTCTTCGTGTAAATACTGATTACCTAACACAATTCTAAAGTTTGATTTTATAATCAAATGTTTCATAGTTCGTGTTTAAATATCAACGTTCAACTGTGATTCACCGTGTAAACGCATTCTCGAGTAAAAAAAATCACTGTGCAAACGCTAATAATCACATTTCTGGAGTCTAGTTTTAAGTTGCATCGAAATCATCGTGTAAACAGTCAAAGCATCTCTCAACATAATAATTGACATTGCACGTCCTCAAGTAACATTATTGTAAAATCAGTTGAAAGTCTTCGTGTAAATTCTGATTAAGACAATTTCATAGCCAAAAATACATTGTGATGTCAATTGAGTCACCGTGTAAAAACACATTCTAAATCTTCGTTTTTCGTTTGAAGCATTCACTTGATGATAGATCTTCCTTCACATTAAAAATAGTTTTAACTCTTACATTATTTATTCTTTGGCAATTGCACAATAATTGATTATTATGAAATGAACGTTGTACGTGTGCATAAACGAACACAATTATTAGAACTAAATTAAAAAATATTTACCGCAATCGGTAACCGTCTATAGTGCAACAGTTCATTTGCTTATTTTAGGGATCGTTAATCACGTACTAAGAAATGGAACAATAAGAAAATCATTTTTAACGTGCATTTGACGCCGGCCGCCATAATGCATACGAATTGAACGAATCAATTAGTATTTTTATTGCATGCACTTTATGCAAATCGAGAACAGATGTATTAGATTACTTCTCAAAGTAGAATCGAACAAACAAAATATAGTCACAGTTGGTATATTCCATCAAACCGGACACATCAAATTGCACAACATGCATCCAGTAAAAAAAGACTGAAGCTTGTAACCAAATTTCATTTTACTTCATGTGTCATTTTAAATGTCATGTCCCAATGCTATTCTATTTTAGTAAAAAGTTAATAAAACTGCCAACATGCAAATAAAATATATTTAAGAACATATCAGCAACTCGTTTATATATAAAATGACATCCATTTGACAGTTTGTAAATTATTACTCCAAAAATATTGCATACTGTTTTGACATAAAGTAAAAATGTCTCCAACATCAGAAGTATTATTGAGTGCAACATATGTTTGTTACTGCAACTGACTAACCAACAACTTGAGAATGCAAATGAAAAGCTGCATTCACAATTTTTATTATACGTCACTGGGGTGTTCTTTTAAAATGTGATGTGTAGGAAAAAGCAGAAGATTTGTGCTAGGTAATTATGTCTACACTACACACAGACAGCGTATATGCATGTGTATAGACAAAACGTCTGCTTCCACTCTAAAAATATCTAAAAAAAAAAAGCCGAGTTAAAAAAAGGATCAATTTTGACGATGACAGCTCGACGCAGAGGCAGCATCGCATATAGGCTTTGTCAGGGTACAGTTACATGCCACATGAACTCTCCCATGTCATTAACCGTACAAAAAGTCTTACTCTATTTTTTTTTAATGTGTTTTTTTTTCTTGCATCATTCCTCTCTTCTATCAAAGGTATACCCCACTTGTGCAGCAGCCAGCAACACTGTGTCTCGTTAGGTCAAAGATGTCTGTGGAAACATCATCGTGTGCACTTAAATGAACTTCTAGTTCTCATATTATTAAAAAAAATAAAGTCTCCAAAGACTATGTTCAGTTCACATTGTATGAACATAAATGCACGTTATGTTCGCCATTAGGTCACAAAGAATGAAGGGAAAAAAAGTTGTTAATTGTAGATTGTATGGCGGTGTCTAATTCTAGTTGTTTGCAATTTTCTTTAATTATAAACATAATAAATGTTGATGTGGAGGAGATTTTGCAAGAACAGCAGCAACAACCAAAAACAACAACAACAAAAAGGTGCAAATTATAATTTAATGAGCGCACATTTTCCAAACAATTTACCATTCTATTCGTGTATACTGCTTGCAAAACTTTGCATCTATCTATATTCGTAGATATTCACAATTTCACATGCAAATAAAGTTATCTATTTGTAACTTAAGCATTCTGCTATGAATATACAATTTGCAATTCATATTTATTTTGTATGTGTTTTTGTTATAATTTTTCCAATCTAACTTATAGTAAGGTGGATTAGACGACATTAGAAAACAGGAAATCGCAAGAAGTGATATAAAATTTAGTGTCAGGCATAAATTTTATTGTGGTTCCACCTTGAGGATTTTGATAGACGTCAATGTCAAAGATGCAAACAAAATTTTACAAATAATCTAACCTGGTGAAAACGTAAACAAACTTTCAAAGACGTTATAAAAGGCAGGAAGAAAAAAGCGTTAATTTGCTTTAACTGCGTGTGAACAACCTCTTAAGGAATTTTCTTGTAAATTAATTTTAACAATTTCAAACAATTATGTAGGTATACAATATAATTGGACTTTGATTTATTCTTCCTTCACTAAAAAGGGCAAGAATTTATAAAATTACACCCAGTCACTTTGAAATGCATACCAATTTAAAAGACAAGATCTTTGGCTGAGGTGACTGCACGCAATGTGATTACGCACTTTAATCAACAACAAAAATGCCTCATTCCTTCAACGCCTATAATAACAATGTGCATGTGAAAATAAAGAAACGTCAAACAAATTAAAATTCAACTCCCGACACCCCATAAATTCATTTATGAAAATCTCGAAAACTACGTTTAGACGATTTTTACCAAAAGCTCGCCTTGCGTTTTTGTTTCCATAATCGTTTTTAATGAATTTAAACAATGCTAGGGAGTTCCCATTAAAAATTAAACAAAAAAAAAAACAATCTCCCTACAGTGCTGCCACCTTTGTAACACTCTGCTGCACACTACAAATTATTTATCTTCATGCAGCAATCAGAAAAAAATCATCATAAAGAAACGTGGGTTGTATTTCTTTATCACTTAATGCATTTCAAAGCTTAATTTGATTTTTGTTTCATTTTTGGTTTTTGAGAAATAACAATTTGTCTTGTGGCTTTTTCACTATTATTATTTTCTTATTAAGACCCTGTTCGTGTAAACACCACCTACCTACCTAATTTTCAATTGTAGGTATACGAAGAACGCACCTACCTTGGTCATAACCGTTACGACCAACAAACCAACCAAACAATTCTTTTCGTACTTTGGTTGAAAAGAAAATTAATCACATACAAATCAATGCATGGTGTAAACAATGATGGAAAACAAAAGGTAATTTCTGTCTGAGTCTGACCCACTGACAGACATTATAACGATATGGTTGTGGCCATTTTTTATACTTCTACTTTTTGCCTTGGCTTACTCACAAATGAAGGTTTCAACATAGATATGGCTTGAGGAAACCAGCAAACACCATGTAAAAATGCCAATTACTCATCGATTAGATGTGATGTCGAGAAAAAAATATACAAGAATTACCAATAGCCAAGGTGCACTTTCCTTTTACGAGTATACCTGTACTAGTACCAGTATTTGTGTTGTTTGCAATTAAATTTGTTGTAACAGATACCAACATGCAAACGTCCACATTTCTGATTCACACATTTTTTAAATGTGAAAGAGCTCGAAAAAGAAAGTTTAATTCTACTTTATGTCTGTTGGACAAGATGAAATTTCATGGCTACTTTTTATGTTTTTTCTCATTTTTACAAAAGAAAATAGACATTGATAGATAGTTCATGCTTTTAATTCACTGCGCATCATCTGTCAGTTTGATGTAATATCTTACAGTCCAACATCTTTGTAAATATTTATATGTAAATGGAAAAGAGCAATGGTTAAATTGCATAAGGTGATAAGTGGTTTTCACATTTCTAAAATGTGAGTACATAATTGTTTGTCTGAAACATTTTCACTGACACTTGCCAAAAGACTGCAAAACAAACGTCAAATTCAACACGTTCGTATAGATGTGACTATTGCATTTCATTCATGGCGGCAATTTAGCTGTCATGTTTGAAATCACCAAACATAGACTTCATATGTCAAGTAGTGTGAGTGACTGTTATTTATCACGAACAAACCCAATTCTCTTGGAACGGAATTGATGGATTGCAAACAAATTGCAAAATATCCATCGAAAATGAATCGACAAACTGTCGAATACCTTAAAGTCGTTTTTAAAAAAAAGTAATTATTATTAAACTGTGTTTAAACTTTTTGTTGTTCGACTTAATTTAATCATGACATGGTTACATTTTTAATTAAAAAATATAAACAGCTTATCAACAGAAGAAAGATTCCTGTTGAATGTATATGTTCTGTTCACACTTTTTATCCCCAAGACTTATCGTAATGGAGAGACGACAACTAATTTATCTATTTGTACTATCAACACATATTTGCTAATAGCGCTCATATAAACCCGTATAGATCGTGCATAGAATATAGAGAAACAGTTGTTATGTATGGCAAAACAACAAATATTTGAACAATTTGAATTTTCTTGCCGCGCTTTTGTCATCGCTTCATTGTGTTGTAGGCCTTAAGGGTTAATCTTTGTACAGACACGCCGAATGCTGCCGAGATATGAATTTAATTAAAAAAAATTTTTGTTTTGTTGTTTCTTTTGAAATAAAAATTAAACTGGAATATTATTAAGAATTTTTTTTAGAGGAAACTATATCATGTGTACGCAAAGAATGCGTGGGCATATAGATACAAAATGTGTAATGGCGTAACAACACTTTGATGTTAATTTAAAAGTGAACGCCATTTTATATATAAATGAATAAATGAATCATAGTGGGATTGGGACATCGAAATCGAGATTAATGGTTTTGTACAAAATCATTTGGGTTGGCGCGCACTCTCTTGGGACCGCACCGTGGGACTAGTAAATCAAATGGGCAGTAAAAATATATAAACTTCGTAGCATACCCACCGATTCGGATGTGATTGAAAATGTTTTGCCTACTGGCCATTTCGTGACTTCAAATAAGTACCTAATCAAAGATTGTGGAGAAGGAAGGCTATTTCACGAATATTATTCTACGTTGATTAATTGGGCTATAGATTTATCGATTTTATCTAAAATAGACAGCACATTGTTCGTAGGCATAAACGTTGTTTAAAATTATAGCTTTACCACGAAACGTCAAACCAAATGGTCACTGCGTCAAAATGTCAAAAAAAAAATGTCCCAAAATCTTTAATCGTTTTGCCTTTTTGGAAAAAAATTTACAAGCTCACTCCATTTTTGGGGTTTTTTTATGCGTTGACAGTTTATTGATGCTGTGACATTGAAGGTTAGTTGCATTTGTATACAACTTCCTTCAAACTTTCATTCTAACAAAATTGCAGCCAATTCACAAAATGATATTTGTTTTCCTCTGTCATCAAGTAAAGTCAATAAAGTCAAGCCACTGAGAATAAAGTAAAGTGCAGGGGTTTAAAACCGAATGCGGAAAACTTCACACCCATTTGCATTTTATTTGACAGCTTGTCAGATTTATTTGTGTGTTTTATAAATAAATCCAGTACCTTTAAAAAAATACCTATGCTTTAGAACATAAAAGAAACCGCTTATTGATGACTAGCCAATAAAACTGTTATATTTTTGACATTTGAATATATTTTCTGTTAACTCTCCCTTATTTTTCGTTGCACCCAAGCCATTTATTATTACTAGGATGTTTATAAATCTCAATAAGGCGATCTCATTTTAATATCAAAACAATTGATAAATATAAACAAATAACATGTTGCCATATCTATGACAGCAAAAAGTAACAATCGATGAATACCTAATTTATGACAACGCATTCAGTAACTTAAACAACAAACAAAAATATAGTCAATTAAATAAAACAGCAAAAATACTCGTAACAAAACTAAAAGTGTGACTGTTTATTTTCTTAAACCTGAGACTGGGCGAATTATGTTATGTAGGTTTAAAAGCGAATTAAAATCACAATTAAAACGTGTTTACAATGTTATTGGCTGTCTTTGTATTAATCTGCCGTCATTGATACAATGACGCAATCCCAGACAGTAATCAATACCCCCATTGAATAATATGAATAATCGGAAATTGGTAAGAAAAGAAAATAATAATAACAACCACCACCACCACCACCAACGGATGGGTGTGTTACCTTAACAAAAGTAAATTCAAATAGAGAGACCCTGACAGAAAAACTTTTTCCATCCCATTCACAATTTTGTTCAGATTTTGTTTGTTCAACTTGGATGACCTGTCCTGTCACCAGTGCGGAGCTATTCTTTGGGGAGAATTTAAACATTTTGAAAGCTATTTTTGAGCTACGATTAGCCAAAATGGCATCATGCCATACGTAATTAGATATTAGTGTAGGATTTTGAATGTTAAAGTACCAACGAAGGTTATTTTTACTGCGCCAGGGCATAAAGACAATCAACAAATTTGAACGAGTACGACGTTGAGTAACACTGAATACTGCCATTCTATTTGTCAGATATTTCACTGAGCGTGTTCAGAACCATTACATTGTTTTAAATCAGAAATCGAACCCTCAAAAATTTCGATGAACGCATTCAACTCAAAATAAGACTTGTTAAATATCATTGTGAACAGATTAAATGAACAAAAATGTCGACAACCCACTACGGAACAAAACTAATTTATAAAATAAAGTACCAGATTTAATAATGGGTGTGGTGGTCCGAAGTTATTGCGAAATGTCAAAATTAATCCCTTTCTCGTTATGAGTCTTCTTTAAAATTAAAGATTGTGAATGAAAAGTCATACGTGTGGACATGGAAATGGACAATTCACAGTTTATGCATGGAGAATAAAGCCTTCAGTAAGGGATACAATAGGGATTCTTTTCTTTTTGTGTTGTATCAAACCGTAATCACAAAATGAGCCACTATACCCAATGGAGAAAACCTAATAATTTACATTTGTTATGTTGTCCCTCGACGACAATGTGTGTCAACCTTCATTAAGTTTTATGAAAGAACCTTTTTTTTTTGTTTTGCTGTGTCAAAAATTTATCTTTTATTTAGATTGGTGTGTCGCAAAATAGATTAATGCTCTGCAATCAACGTCGCCATTGTTAAAAGATTGTCACCACTCCATAATAGTGGAGCCCGCAAAATGAAAATCGACTTTTGCATTCGATTAGCACCTAAACAATCAAAAAAATAATATTTATCAACTTCGCGTCTGGCAGTGGCTGCCCCTCTTTGTAATACGAGTTTGTATACATTTTAATGAAAAGTTTGTTGACATAAGTCCGGCAGGCATTTTCTGATGGAGTCTAAGCTAAAATATAAAATTTATCGTTGACAGTTATTTATAATATTATTATAACCAGTTTTTTTGAGATAGGAATTTTTTTTTTGTTAATATTATTTTTGTTTTCTGTTTCAATAGCGAATAGGGTGTCAGAAAACGGTATGGTACCTATCTAGTATTTTAATTTGTAACGAAGTAGGTTAGGTACCTAATACCAATGGAAAATTTTTGCTTGTAGCAGATTATTATGGTTACCTTTTCTGGGGAAAAAAGTCACTTCTAAAATTCACAGATCTGAAAAATTGAAATTAATTGTTTCCAGGGATCAACCATAAACTTAATTTCTTAATTAAAGTACTTCCAATTGTAGCTGGAGGTGTTTTCACGAATTCCTTTTTTTGGGACATTTTGTTCCTTTTTCTAATACCTGGTGAGTAAAGCTGAAGTTCTCAGTGATATACTTCACTGTTTAAAACACTTTCAGATTGTGGTTTATTATTTCTTTTTATTATTTTCGTCATTATTTTGACTTTGTTTGCAATTTGTTTTTTTTTTTTCAATGATTTCACTATAAAATTTTTTAAGTATCTACCCAACACAGTGCTACTACTTGAGAGTAAATCTTCAAACCACCAAAGTATTCAAATAAAGTTGTCACCGGGGATACAATGGAGACCCCCTTATTTCATAAAGCTTAGCTGCATTTATAAACAATAGTAATTCGCTTTCATAGATAACTAACAAATAGCCAACATTTATGTCACAAAATGACAGAACTGTCAAAATAATGTTCAACATCAATTCAGGTATTTATTAAATACTCATGGATTTATTTGGACATTAATCTTCTCCCTTTTGTTTTGATTCAAATGCGAAATAATTTAAAGTGAAAACAATGACTTTAGTTATGTTTTTCCAGATTTTTCAAATAGGAGAAAATTTCAAAAAAAAAAACTTTTGCGAATATTTTTTCTATTAGCAATTGTCAAACAAAAATTCAAAAGTATTGCCAGCAGCATATTTCGAAGCGATTGTTATATTTATTTCATTTTTCGAACTATATTTAAATATAGGTATACTGAAAATAAACGGGAATCTTGCGTGAAAACAAGTCGTGTGTAAATTGAAAAGTTGGATTGACATTGAACGTGCTGTCAAGTATACTTTGAAAAGTTAAGCACTGGAGGAGTAAAGACGATAGCATTTATATTATTTTGACAACTAAACATTTTTTATTATTTTCAGCATGCAAAATTACCACAATTTTAATGTATTTTTATGTCTTTTCATTTTCAGGTATGTTAACAAAAAAAACTCAAATTTGTCATTATTCTGATGTATCTCAAAGTGAGTAAAATGTTTTAATTTGATATAATTGTTGGCTATATTGACTCTCTGCAAGCACTTAAATATAAAGTTAAAGTTCAAGGTTCGTTCATTCCCATGGGTAATTCGTTTAAAATTAAATGACGCTTTTACACTCAAGAGGAAGGTCAACAAAAGAAAGATAGCTACGCGGTGCCATTCATGAATTGTACCATTAAATCACGATTTAATTAAAGTGATTTTTGGTTGGTTGCGAGAAAAAAAAATTTAAAGGTATCGAGTTAACTCATATACACATAAAGCACAGACACAAAACACAATAGAAGAAAAAATAAAAAACAATTAAATGAAATTAAATAAGTCTTGGTAGACTTTGGACTTATAGTTTGGGATGAAATTTTACAACAAAAGATTTTAAACCATTTACACTAAGCAACAAAGTAATATTTCAAGTTATTCTCATTTAAACTGCGTTTACACGTGCAATTTCTATCTTGCAAGTATTTGGCATGGCATTCGCCACTTGTACGATTTGAAAGAAGCTGTCAAATTACATGCTTCACTATTGGCAAAATAAGCACGCTGCTTGCTTGCCAAAACTTGCGCATGTGGATGTGTGATTAACCAAAAATCTGAACGTTGAACAATGCTTAACTTACACGGTAATATTTTCCTATTTTTTTTTCATCATTTTTTCATGGGGCCTTACTAATAATCAAATTTAAAGCTCAGTTAAATATTTAACTGAGCTTTAAATATTTCTCCATACCAATAACCAATTTAATAGTCAGGTAAAGGGTTAACGCCACGTTAATTTTATAGTTGGGAAACTGAACTATAAACGCACGGTTAAATTAAAACGCACGATTTGCACTGTCATTTGACAGCAAAAAAAAACATTTGTCAAGTAAACAAGTTGTTGAGAAAAATTAAAAGTATTGGCGGCAAATTATTAAATAAGTTATTGGAAACATTAATTTGTTTATAAATATTTCTCT
This sequence comes from Episyrphus balteatus, assembly GCF_945859705.1. Lineage (NCBI taxonomy): Eukaryota > Metazoa > Arthropoda > Insecta > Diptera > Syrphidae > Episyrphus > Episyrphus balteatus. The sequence continues at coordinate 3,517,905 of NC_079134.1, read as the reverse complement.
TTTTTATTAATAAATATTCATTACTTTCAGAATAGGCTGAAAAAGAAAACTTAAAAAGAAATAGATCTGCACATATTCATCGTCGTACTTCACGATAGATGAACTTTTTTTATGCACTTTTGGCCTTCTTGGGCTCCATTTTTTAACTTTTACAATTAAAATTAAAATATATGAAGGTATGTAGGTATTTTGTAGTTATGTTTTTGTTCATTATTACATTACATGCAAAAAAAGTCACTTCAATGATGTCATTTTGACAACAAATGTAATAGATCTGGTAATAGAAGCACAATTAGTTAAACGCGTGTTTATTTTGATTATTAGTATACACCCAATTTAACGCGACGGTAAAATTTAACCCGACGATACTTAAACGTGTGTTTAGCGATTCATTATTGGTAAGGCCCATGGTGTTAATACCATGAGATCAACATTAACAACTTTACCACTTTGACTATAAAGTTCAAGCTTAGTCTGACGAACCGACATGATCAACGCCAAAAATTGCTAGAATAGTTGTCTCTCCAGTCTCTAAATTTATTTCCCATACAATGCAAGTTCCAAAAAGGTTAACTTGCTCACTCATATATAAAACGAAAACTTGTTTTCTTTTTCATGTTGGTAAGTTGTGAGTTGTGACTACTGACTACTGGCGATAAATGGTGTTTGTTGGTTAAAAAAAAATCTCACGTCAGCAACGTCAGAGACATTTAAATACAAAAAGTTAATAATGAGGTAGAACTTATGTATTTAAACAACAAAAAAGCTACAATGAGTATGATAATGTTTACTAGCATCGATTTGTTTAAACTGATGATCGTAAAAAAATCGCACGACTTCTTCAAATTCATGTTGAAGTTGGTCACGAAATGGCTCAAATGTCGTCGTCGCAAATTTACGACTAAATCAAATGCAACTATTGTTGGCTTATACCTACATACATATTTGTTGTGTTATTTAGAATGCGATCTCATTACAAGGTCTTAAAGAAAGAATCTAGATCGTTTACGGTCTAAATAACATCTAATGAGGTTTTGTCTTGTGTAGTGTGTCATCACTCATCACATATCAATATAGGCCAATGTTGAATGTATACAATTACACATAAACGTTATAAATTATGGTTTTATCTTTAACTAGTTGGTCTTGATTTAAGAGCTTGATGAATTGCTATCAAGTTACTTGTAACTCTTGTTTCATCGCGCTTAGTGTCAATAAAATGCGTAATTTACCAACAGCTTCTATCTTACAAACATACAACTATCATTTTTTATAGCCCTTAAGGCTGTGTGATAGTAGAGCACTGTAGTAGTTGTAGAATTGCCTCTAATTCCCCCCTGGTGAAAATGATGTCATTTTAATTTCTGTGGAACTTGAAACGGTGGATTTATGTTATGTTTATGTTTTGTGTTTGTTGTGTTGTGCGGTTGCTATGAGTGACGAAGACGAATACACACTACTCACTCAATACAATTATTTTGGAAATGAATAAAGGAGGCAGTGGCATGTTAATGATATAAAGGTAGACGTCAACATTAAAAGGTTCTTTTGGAGCTTCTGTTTTACTTGTTTTTCTATTGCACTTAGAGCCATTTTAATTATAGTTACCAGTTCATAATTATATTACAACTTATATGTTTGTCTCTTTTTTTTGCCAATGTCAAATCATGAACATTTTGCCCCATATTCACGACTTTTACCCTGATAGATTATGTCATTTTCTTTTAATTTTTGACATATCAACCTTTTGACACTTTAATTTCATTCGACTCATTTCGACTTCTTTCTCACTTGCACTTCATGGTAAGAAAGAGATATCCGATTGAGGCAGGAAATTTAGACGCATTAACTGTGTTTGACAGATTCTTTTTGAGTCCAATTTGTATACACCTTTCTTTGGTTTGAACGGCAGAACCTATTTGTTGTTTTAGGCCGCATTCACATTGGCCTCACTCCGCCGACTCAATTTGACAGCCACAAAATGTACAGACACAAGGCAAAATTAAAGTAAAATTATTGAAGTCCATTCTTATGCCCAATTAACATAAAAGTACTTCCCAAATGAACGCACCTCTTGATGACGTTAAGAATTAATGGGTCCACTACAAATGGGCAAGTTCCTTGTACAAAAGAATGTTTCTGCAAAGAACGGTACTTAAAAGTATATGTTGGTGGAAACATCTAATTGACGTTCTAAAAATGCTTCTTATTTCTTATTCCTCATTTTAACAATTTCCTTATAAAATTAAGAAAATGAACATCAAACTTTATTAAAAGTGAAAATTTCACTTTCTATAATGCAATGTTCTTTGACAAGAATCTAAAAAAAATTTAATTCATATGCTAATTTTGCTCCATTTTAACAACTCACAAGATTTTTTTTTCATGTTTCTGAATAAAGTAAAAGTTGCTTGTCACATTAACAAAAAAAAAAGTTTCTTTTCAGTTAATCGATTTATTCGACAGAAACATGATAGGTTTCATAGATTTTAGACATTCGTTCAATGAACTATACTCAAATTCTTGGTCCGAATCTAAATCAGCTTGTAATCTATTCCGGTCCAGCTATATGGAGATTGGTTCTCTCCATTGAATATGATCAGCTTACCATCTTGTTTTGGGATTTCAATAATAAACTTTCGTTTTTCTTTTCAAAGAATTGCAAATGACTTTACAAAAGAAGGTAAACTAACGAAGAAAAAAAAAGACATTCATTCCTATTCAAATTTTAAAGGTCGTTCCTATTCAAAATGGATAGGTAGATATAGAGGTAGGTAGGTACTTTTTTATGAGATGGCTTCTTTAACCTCATTATAACTAATTAAGTTCGGTTGTTCTTAACAAAATTGTGAGGAGTAATTTGCATATTAAGTACTTTGTCGGAATATTCTTCGGGGTGGTTTGTAATTTAGATTTTTTCTTACTTCCCTTCTTTTGTCACAGGCGATAAAATGCATGTTAAGAGTGTAGACAAATTTCATTGGAGTAAATTTGTACTACACAATATAGTTATACGATGATTTGACAAGTTTGACATGTGTCATTTGAAAGAATAATGAATCTTTCATAATTATAACAGTTTAATGAAGTTTGTGCTACGGTTTCAACAAACTTGTTTATTTTTGTTTTATTAGAAAATGTATGATTTTCTTTGACAGCTATGTATGTGTGAATCAAATTGGAATTCAATTGAAATTCAATTTAAGGAAATGAATGTATTCAGCATCACAAAGCAAACTAATCAACCTAATCTTGTGACCAGATAGCTAAAATAATCTACTACAATATTGGGCGTTGGGAGATTATATGAGAATGTGAATATAACGACAGCGACATCTGTAGCCTTAAGTACATTGCAACACTCAAAGCATAATGTCTAAAAGCTTGAGTTATTAGAGTCAGCTGCAATCTCATAACATGTGCAATCGGGGAAATCAGTTCATGTATTTCGAAAAACATAAAAAATACTTTCACAAAACGAAAACATAATTTTTCACGAACTCACTGACATAATTTTCTGCTTTACCTCAACCTACCAACCCATGATGGAATCGATAATAACTTCCAAAGTTATACGAGGGGTTGATTCTGCTGGATTCCCCTTCAGGTTAATATTGCAAAGTTTTTCCCTGATGTAATCTAGCCCCCATTGCGGTATGTCATATTAAATATTTATCGATAAGCAATTAATCAAAGTTGATAGCATGAAACCTTTTGTACTCTGCCTCTGCTCTGTGCTTATAGGCATTAGCCTTATTGCATTCGATAAATTGAGACGAGACGACAGACAAATTGTTCGCGTCACAAAATAAAAATTATGAAACTAAAAACCCAGAGTAAGAAAAAGTAAAAATATGTCTAAAGAAAATGAAATAGCGTCTTCTCAAGTTTCATCTTATGTATGAAGTAGATAGAGTTTGTCGACCATTTTTATTCTAGGAGGGAGTCACATTTGAGTGAGTTTGAAAAACTTCTACAGGAAGTTTGTGAAGGTACCATCATCTTCTTCATGATCATCGTGTATATAGTATATGAGAGAGACTATCATGAAGAAGACAAACATTCTAATTAACTGACATGTCAGTTGATTGTCGTTTGATAAGACCGAGAGCAGCGCCATGTGACAGTTCAGAACAAGTAGTTGTAATATGAACTATAGTTTGTCTCCAATTGCAACATACACTAACACATAAGATGGAATGGAACCCTTTTGCCTTCAGAGTGTTACGTGTATGTTTTATGCTCGACTTAATGTATCCAAGGTGCTATCCGGCCAAACATACATATTTATAACATAAAGAATGATGAGCTGTGTTCAAGACGAATATAGGTAGAAGATAGAAAGATATAGTTTTTTTTTTTTTTATTTATATTTAAGTTGTGGGAGGAAGAAGAGTTCATGCAGAAAAAATTATTCTTGACAGTGTTCATGACAGAGTATACCTCTATATTCACGTTACGGCTTTGAGTTTAATGATACATGTATTTTATATATATTTTTTTTTTAATATGAGGACAAAGAAGAAGAAGTTGCGAAGGGCAAATGACGATTATAATAGCTGGCACCGCATCTGATGGTTCACTAAACTATGGGTAACAGTTGAGAAAAAAACAAAGTTATTTTTCTTCTTTTTTGTTTTTCTTTGACAGAAGAATATTTCGGTGAGAAATATCCAGCAGACCATAACTTTGAATGAAATAAAATAAAATTAATTCTGTTCTGGTGGAATAGAAAAAGGCAATAAAGGGATTTACAATTTACCACACGAACCAGTCAGTATTCAAAAGGGAACAGATCGCATAATCTTGAAGTCTTATCAAAGTGCTTCTTTAAAATTCGCGTAGGTATGTATACTGTGGGAACACAATGTATACATTCTTTATACAAAAAATGTGAGAACATACATTACGAGCGTCTTATTTTGCGGACTACTGCACACCACACATCACTAGCACTTAAAACAAATGCCTTTGGCAAAGAAGAAACCAATAGTACATATCTTACCTACCTAACATACCTTCTTACATAGTATTTTAACCTTCCGGTCTGTAAAAGAAGTGAGAAAGCTTGTTGGGGAAGGCTATTAATCATTTACCAAATAGGTAACACAATCCAATGGGAATATAGCAAGGAAATCCTCTTCCTAAGTTTTGCAATATTTTATAGGCTTAGTCGAAGAGTAATGGTAATTTTGTGAAGTTTTGTGCCATTGAATTTTCATGAAGACATAAACCGAGTGTTTTAATTTGAAGCTGAATGAGTTTTGGGTAAATAGGCTTGATGCTTAAAAATGAATGAGTGTTTTGCAATGATAGTTTGCATGCTATCAATAGCCCCGTTCCATTGGAGATGGATAATCTAGTACATTTACTACTAAAATAACTCATGCTCTTCGCAAAGTCCTCATGGTTTGATGATAACAATAGTCTAGTACTTTAACTACGTACTCTTTTTGCGAGTAAATTACGCAATATTAGATAATCTAAATTACGCAATATTAGATAATCTATTACATTTTCTACTAGATCTACACAGGCTCTTCATCTGGAGTAGATGGAAATTGCATATTGAAAAGCGTTCCATTGAAAAAAATTAATTAAAAGCATTAAGTACTGTTAGGGAAACGAGTGCTAATATACTCAGCTCATATCTAGTACATTCGAAATTATAATATCATATTAATGGTATATAAGGTTTGTTGGGGAGCTGAACGCAGGCATTTCTTTGAATTTATGAGACCTGCATGCCTACTTTCTTGCATGTTCAAATTTTCATTGATTTCTTTTTGTGACTTGATAGAAGAGGCCTTCTTATTCAATATTCTATCAATTGAAACAAACAATGTATGTGCCTACTCCTAATTGTTTATAAAACAAAAACCTTGGAGTCTAGCCCGCCACTTATTTATTTTTTTTAATCAAGCTTCTTAAGGCCAATTTACATTTTTTTTAATTGATTGAAGTCAAATACCCTGCTCATAAATTCTAAAGCTCAAACACATATTTTAACACATTCCAAGACTGAACAAAAAAAAATCCTAAAAACAAATCTTAATCCATTTATAGAAACTTGCTTTTAACTATCTATTAACCACACACACTTTTTTGTGGATACAACCAGTTGCCATATTAAGAGACACTATAGTATGCGCATATAAAAGATTATGTGATTCATACACAAAGTGAATGGTAGCAAGTAGTTCAATTAATCTGTCATAAAAGGTGTCCACCTTCTATAAACAGAAACACCATTCCCACTCGCAAGATGCCAAAACGCAAACCTTAGATGATCTATTACATTCATCAGAATCTAGATTCTATCTAAGTGATGGTCATTAAAGTAGCTTAACAAGATTCTGACAGTTTGTTGTTATTAATTTTCGTTTATTTTTTTGAAAAAAAGAAACAGAAAGAAAAAAAAAACTGACGACAACAGATAAACATTCAAATTGACGCGAATGCTGTGAAGGGAGTTGCGGGAATGCGCATAAAATGTCATAATAGTGCAGCACGCGTTTAGCAATTAAAATAGTTTAAAGAGTTAATAGCACTTTGCCATTCGACGTCTTCGCAACGTCAAGTCTCGACTGTCTTCCTTGAGTTTAATTGAAAAAAATCATCATCGGTTTAACAGCTTGCCTGCCAGGCAGGCATCGATAAAAACTCAAAATACCAGATTCAGATTGTTGGTTTACACTGTGGCATGTTTGTCGTCATGCGTATCTTTTTTTTTTGAGACGCAACGTTTATAAAAATTGTCGCCGTTAGTTTGTGTCTTTTTTTTTCTAAAAATAAAGAAGAAAATTCTTTGGAAAATCACACTGCACTACTGATGGCTGAGAAAAAAAACCGGCAGTTGGCTAATTTTAGCGCTGCATGATGTTGTTGTAAGACTTTCTTTTTATACTCAGTTGATTGCACCATACAGAAGTAAACTTGTGCACATGAGCAAGATGTTATTGCCCAAATGGAATGCCGATGGAAATACACTGCACCAAGTGTAATCTCATCCTTAATGTTGTTTTTTCTTGGTTGTCATGTAATAGAACGAAGATGAACACAAAATTGACTGTCTGGTAGCTTAGCTAAGCTTAACATTTACTGTAAAAATTCATTAATCATATCTACACAAAATAAAAATACGGGAGGAGACATGAGATAGATAGAAAAGGAGGAGATGTTGAGGTTAATTCGTAAATCGTAGGCAACCCAAATTATTGTTGCTCCCTCCCTCGGAAAAATGGATTACTAATACCAGATAGCTGGAAACAGTTTCATCTGTGGTTAAAAAAGCTCTATTTTACTTGGCCTCTTGATGAGGATTTATGTAAGTGCATTTTTAAAAATAGAAAATAGACTTGATATACATACAAGGTTGTTAAACTGCTGATGAAATCATAAGAGTCAAGTGATTATGATTTATGTTGCTTTGGCAATTATTAATAAATCGAGAACTAATTAATCACTCGCATAGTGAAAGATATATTAGAGAAATTTTCAACAACATGTAAGCAGACATAACGGCGATAAAAAAGTAAAAGATATATCAACCGTGATCTCAATTCTTATGGAATTCAAGAAATTAATGGCAACCTTTAGTATAAAAAAAATGTCGTAAATATTTTTTAAAAGTGTCAAGTGTGTTAATTTTAGCTTTTGAGACAGAAAACCAAGGTCAGAACAACAATATTTTAAAATTTTAGCCCTGTTCCTTTGGAGGTGGCACAATTCTTCTAGTACTTTACTAGCGGTTTTTAAGAGCATGAGTAGATCTAGTAGTAAATGTACTAGATCATCTACTTATGAGTAGTTTAGTTTCGAAAGTACCTAAACGTATGGTTTATTACCAAATTGTACTAGAAGAAATATTCTTTGACAAAACTTAAAGTAGTGGGAGTGGTGTTTTAAACAGGAATCGCCTTTACTTAATGGCCTCCTTCCTTTGGAGGACTTTGTATAGAAAAGTATAAAGACAACAAAATTTGACAGTTTAGTTTGTTCATCAAGCACTAAAGTTATAACATTTGTAGGAACTGTCAAAGAGCATTTGTCATTATTGGCATTATTTTTTTATGGTTTTGTGATGGCCAATGAAATCAACTTCCTATTTAATAAAAAAGAACATAAACAAACTATAACTTTCGTTACTCTTGATCTTTCTGGCCATATACATACATAAACCGGATGTATTTTGTTTTCATGTATATTATTTGGCTTGTTTAATTAACCTGGCACATCTGTAGGTATTTTTTTGTTGTACCTAATCAATAGCAACTGATGGTCATATAATGAAGCAGATATAAAAACAAATATATGTACAGGTGTGATCCGAAGACCGAATGTTATGATTCCAAGTCAGAGAAATCAACTCCAACCCCAGGTGAATGAATTTCAAGTTACTGGCACGAGGGTAATAATTATTATGAGTATTTTGTTTGTTTGTTTTGGCTTCCTTTCGAGCGGTATCATCAATTGGAATCGATACACGATATTGTGTAAGATATAACCAATAAATAATGATATGAGAGGATATGACTAACCAACGGAAAAGAATATCTCAAAATGTCAGCTGTTGTCAGCTATTTACTTTGAGAGCGAGAGATGACACATGACAGACAGATGATACACATTTTTTTTTTAATTGAGTAAAATAATAACCTTGACTATGCCGGTGTCTTTTTGTTGATATTGCAAGGTGAAGTCATGCCTAAGTGTTTTTTTGACAGACAAGTTAACTTTTTTTTTTAAATTTTTTATTTAAAAGGTGTTAACCATTTTCGTTTTGTATAAATTACATCGTATCATTAAATATTTATGTCGGAATGAAATTTTTTTTTGGAATCGTAGAAGAGTGTGCAGGTGGAAAATTGACTGTGTTTAAATCTTTATTTGGACAAAAGCACTTAAATAAGACAGTTTAGAGACATTAATGGTGTCATATTGTTAGATCTATGTGATAATTGGATAAGTAGTTGTAAATAATTTATTATGAGATATATTACGGAAATGTGCGTAGGGCAATAAATACTACATAAATAATAACTGTCATCCGAATGATGAACTATTTTATTAGCATAAACTTGTGTCAGTTCAAATTTTACTCTTCGAGGTTTTACTTTGAAATTTGTCTTAAACTGTAACATCAGGAATTCAAAGATATTAAAGTGTCTTGGCTCTTTTGGCTATCTTTTTCTCATCATGAAGTGCAAGTGAGAAAGCAACACAGAATTGTCAAAATGAAATGTAAACACCATCTTGAATATCCGGGATAGATAATCGTAATGAAATCCGAACGCGCCTTATTTACTACAAAGTGGTAGTTTACTCGTGAGTAGAAATCTAGTACAACAACTACACATTCGTATCTCCTCGAGTAGAAGATCATGTGTTAAATTGAACAATCAACAAATAGCATTTTGGCAACAAATACCCAACTTTTACACCATACATTTATATAATTCAATTAAAACCCCCAATGACAGCTTATTCAAGTCAATTCATTATATTCCTATCCCATATTTTATCGACTCAACACCAAAAAACCATTTTCAAAATTCTCTCACACAGGGTGTTTGCGTCATACAGATAGAAATACCATTAACATTTCTCGTTAATTACCCCAAAATCCTCAAGGACTTAAGCTCGAACACGACAGAGAAATGGAGTGGAGAAAGGGGGGGGGGGGGCCTTTATAGTCATTAGAAATGTTAACAGCAATCAAATGACTTATATCAATCCAATATACTCGTATACACGATTTCCTTTCGACAATGAAAACCCACTCAGAAATAAGGAGGCTAATGTATTCCAATTCCAATATAGCAGCTCCAAGCAAGTTTGTTAAAGGCAAATGGCATGTGTATAATTTTGTTCGAATACAAAGTTTTCTATATGTTTAATCGATTGACGATAGGGGCGGTTTGCTTTACTTACAATAATTAATGCAAATGAATTATTTTTTATACCGTTCATAAAATGAAAAAAAAAAGAGGGTTAGTCGGATTTTTCAATAACACAACACAACACAAAGTATGTAACATATTTACACACTCACAAATAAAATGAACATAATTTTTAATAACTTAATGTTTGCCCTTGAAACACCATACAATCAAATATCTAGATAACTGTCTTTTTTTTAAGGTGTCACCAAAGTAATTAAAACACTCTTGGGATTGGCCCTAAACATAGTGTTTTGTGTGGATCCCTAAACCAAAACATAAAACTGTGGTCAGTTTTTGACATGAATTCTATCTAAAATATAAATAGATATTGGGTTGATGTTAACAGAAAACTTGCGTGACCATACTCACACTTTGCCCTACCTTTTATAGACCTCGACACGCTAATTGGAAAATGTTAAAGGTATTACATATACCACAAAATTTGTATTAGCATGTGTTTAATTTGAAGGTAAATTGCGTAGTTATTGGTTTTTGAATCTCTTCCAAGTTCTTATTTATGTTGTCAATAAGCAATGTTTTTTTTACTTGGAGTTCCAAAAACCATTTCAATTAATCGATATTAAAAATAAACTACTGCCAATGGTCTGGTCTAGATTGATCGATAAATAATATGAGATTTTGCTTTTTATCTTGAAATTATGTCAATAGCCACGTTCCTTTGGGATGGTAGATGATTAGTAGATCTAGTACTACAATCAACACAATATCCTCTGCTAGAGTGGATAGAAATTTGTAGCTGTGGTGCTGGATTTCTACTTATGAGTAGTTTACCACCTCCAAGGGAACGCGGCTATTGTCAATTGTCAACAATAATCTAGTACTATCAACTCCATATCACCATTAAAGCCTGGTACGCTGCTCGCGCTAAAATTTAGCTGAGATAAAATTCCCATACAAGTTATCGATAACTTGTATGGGATCCATTTTATCTCGGCTAAAAATTTTCGATAATTTGTATGGGAGCTAAAATTTAGCGCGAGCAGCGTACCAGGCTTAACTCAAGCAGAAAAGCAAAATGCATATGGTAGTACTAGATCTACTTTGTTATCTACTTGTGAGTAGTCTCCTCCAAAAAAGTGGTGCTATTTTACTTTTAGTTTACTCATGAGTAGATAATCTAGTACATTACTACTAAATCTACTCACTCTTTTCTGCCGAGTAGATGGGATTTGAATGATTCGTTGAAAGTGCGTTCCTTTGAACAGGGCTTTTGAATAGACATGTTCCTTTGGAGGTGGTAGACTACTCTTGAGTATAGATGATTAATAGATCTTAATAACACATGATCTCCTCCTCGATGTACTAAATTTCTACTAATGAGTAGACCACCTCCAAGTTCCAAAAGAAAGCAGCTAATATGAAAAAAGACACAAGAGAACAGAACTAGTGTCACCATTATCTGATCCGTATCAGAAATTGTTCGGGGAAAACAGGGTGCCTCCTCTCAGCAAAATCTGTTTAAGACATCTAAAGACATCTTTTATATTCTGCTCATTGATTGTAATCAATCTTCAGAGGTAATTCAAAGATTGAAAAATAAAAACATCAAAAAACTCAAGTCGCTATTCATGTAAACAAAAATCTTCATGAATTATTCTTTAAATAGTTTTGTTTTCTTTATTTCCTTAACCGAACAGTACCTTCTTCGTCTAACCCTTAAACATACTATATAAAAGTAAAAAAAGATGCAATCAAACTAGATGGCCTGTCTTTCTCCTGTTCTGAAGTTGTTTAATTTAGATTTTCAGACTTTTGGCAAGTCTCCAACATATTTCTTGATTACGGATTGTCAGGAATGCTTCTGGCTTTCTATGAATTTATTTTGGAAACAAAATAAAATAAAAAACCCTCAAGAAAACACATATTGTTGTCTTTTTTTTATAAGTATTATGAGTTTTGTAGAAAGTATACAAAATGAAAAATAAAAGAAAATGTTGATGATGGTTCAACTTGTATAGTTTGTGTGCAGTCGAACTCACTCTACAAAAAGCGCATATCAAGATTATTTGATACCATGGCTCAGCATCATCATCATCACCACAAATCTTTTGGATCTTAATTGAGACCATTATTTCTCTATGCTGAACCTAATGAACGGGTAAGCACACAATAAAGCATAGAAACAAAATATAAAAAAAAAACACAAACAAAAACAAAAACCAACAAAGAATAGAACAATGCCAGATAGTTTTGCAACTTTTGCAAGAACAATCTAATGAAAGGAAAAAGACAAATAGAAAAAAAGGAATAGATTTCGCCATAACAACGAATGCTTTTTCGTATCTCAAAACACTAAACGAGGATTTTTTTTTAAATACGATGGTGCATTTTGAGTGACAACAGTTTGCTTTTGGCAAAAGGATTCCCCATATTTTTCTCTCGGAGTTCTTGCCTATATATTCTATTCTATCGCAGTGATGGTGTGCGCATAACATGCGGGATTGACAAGTGGAAAACATCCTCCAACAGCTGCTTTATAGTATAGTTCTGGAATTTAGATTACTTCGCATTTGTGTATATTCATATAGTCATATACTCCCTGGTGAAAACGTCGACGATGACGATGATGGCAGAACTTTTTACCTTCATTTTCGAAATTTTCTATTTGTATTTGGTGCTTTCATCAAACCTAGATTGGTAACATTTCAATGGTTTCTTTGCGGCACGTTACCCCATCATTGCCACCCTCATTGCTACGCCATCGTTGCCGTTTTGTGAGAGGTTTATTTATTTATGTGTGGCAATGTTCCATCCAAAAACTCCCCATTAAAAATATAAGGGTTGAATCAAAACAATTGCGTACCGATGGATGGATGGATGGTTGGTTGGATAGATATTTGAGAACATGTTCAAACGTATAGGTACGTGGAATGTATACGTACCGTCCTCGATGAGTCATCCTTGTTTTCACTTGAACTGACTCATGCCGATACCAGCAACCCTCCCTCTGGCTACCGCCACTCTCTCTCTATACGATTTGATAGTAGAAATTGAAACTCCCAAACCGCACAGCAGCGGGTAAATGGGTGATTTTGATCTCTAATGGAATTGCCGCATGGTGCCATTATAAGGTTGCCTTGATTAAACCGTCACTAGTGGGAGATTTGAGCAAGATAAATGGCAACATTTTAAGCCACTTTCTTTAGGCGAGAGAGGTGAATCACCCTTTTATTATGGGCACTTTGTATGCACTTAAAGTCGTCTGTATTATTTAGAGATTGGATTAGTTATTTCAAATCCAAATCGAATTACGAACTTGTCTTTCTCATTGAAATTCACCCGAAATCTTTTTTTTCTTTTTTGATTACATTTTTCTACCCTTATATACTCTTGAACTATGATATGGCCAAAAGCTAAACTAAATTGAATTTAATATCACGTGTGAAAAAGGCAGGTCTAATTTTTTTTGTCAGGAAATTGATTGTTTGTAGCTGGTGGCCGTGGCGTAATCTAGTACAATCAATAGAATCAACCGTACCTTTGGACTATATAGGAGCTGCTTTGATTTCGTGCGTTCCATTGAAAATCGCCAGTAAATGAGTAAAGTACTAATAATACTTCTCCCAAAGAAACAGGAGCAGGGTTAATGGTAAACTGACTGCTCGTGAGTGAGAATTTGTAGTCGGTAGTACTAGATTATCGTTTTCAAGTACTCATTAGTAGTCTATTTTTTCATCCTAAATAGAAAATGAACTTGTGTTGTCTTTCAGCAGGGTTGCCACTTTCTCTATACTAAATTTATTATTTCTTACATGTTTATTTTGTTTTAAATAGGATTACCTACGCATTTCAAAAGGATCTGTTGAGTTTGGCTTAGTAGTCACATAACACTTCCTATGTTAAAATGTGCCCTATGTTAAAATACCCAAACTTTAGTGTGGATTGGGAATATGGCTCTAGTTTTATCAAATACTCTTCTATTTGATACTAAAATCGAACTATAAGAACGAGTTCGTAAGGCCCAGCCTTGCATATTATTTTCTTAACTCGTTTGCGAATGCAAAAAAAAGCGGTACAAGTATTGATTCTTTTTTACAAACCATTAATCAATTTAACCCTTGTTTCTTCCTACAAGGCAAAATTCATCCATAATTGCACATACTTCTTCTGTCCGAAGAAGACGCCAATGTATTCACAACCAGTAAGTTTTTTTTTCCAATATCGTCATTTATAACAAAAAGAAAATATATGTACATGCAAAGGAAATAACTTTCCAAGAACTTTTATCCTTCTCATGTCTTGCGTCAGCTCAGACAGACAACACCATTTGTTGAAAGTATTTCCCAACGTGATAATGGCAGCAAGCCATGCAACAATGACCTCAAACTTTGAAGACTGAACATACAGAAATAATTTGCCATGAGATTAATTATGGCAACTCCCCAAAATAATAAACCATATTAAGCTAAGCCAATAAATTCAATACGTAAAGTTTTTGATGATAATTTGATTTAATAACCAAATAGTCTAAACTAATTAATTGATACCCCCATAACAAATAACAATGCAGCCCTTTTCTTCATTACTATGATAATCTTTATACATTTATAACATTATACGATGTACCGTTCATGTATACTAATTATCACTTCGATTAGTTTCGGCCTTCATGCAATTCAAATGAGCATTAATAGGAATTTATATTGGTAGATTTTGATGTGTACAAATATTTTAATCTATATATTTTTTTAGAGGTCGATCATACATACTTTATGCTGCAATTCTCAAGCTTTAAATTTTAATAAATTAGCTTCAAGATAGTCACGAAAAGTTAATTTGCATTTCACATTTATATTTCATGAGACAGGTTTTTTTTTAAAGACTTCGTGATTTAAGATAGTGAATGAGCTTTTTTATAGTTTAAATGCAATATAAAAGTCAATTGACCAACTCAATATAAAAGTGTGACACATATTTTCTTCAAAAGTGTTGAAAATGTTCAAGAGATAGAGATTGGATGTCAATAGGTACTTGATATTATACCAACAATATGGTATCCTTGTAAAGAATGTCTGTTTATACCTAAGTGGTATTCTTGACCTAACCTTTTTGAACTCAAAACAGCTCCTTGAAAAAATGTTACGAAGATGATAAAGTAGTAAGAATAAAATCTTGAAGTACTTATGCTTTTATGGCGCTCTTTGGATCAAGGCTATTTATTAGGTTAAAACTTTGAAATTTACAGATTCAATCCTGTTCAATTGGTTTTCATTTCTTTCTAAAGTGATTTTCGATGCACAAGTTTTGGGTTTTTAGAACACAAATAGATCTGATTGAACGAGCTGCTGGCTATTTCCAATTTCAATAATAGCCCCGTTCCTTTGGAAGTGGTAGTTTACTCATGAGTAGATGAACTAGTACTTTTCTTTTTGAGCTACTCATTCTTTTCTGCCCGAGTATATGGCAATTGCATTGATTTCGTTGAAAGTGTGTTCAATTGAAAATCGCTAGTAACCTACTATGTAGAAGTACTTTGACACCTCCCAATGGAACAGGGCTAATAGCTGCATTCCTTTGGAGGTGGTAGCTTACTCATGAGTAGATGAGTACTCATTCTTTTCTGCCCGATCATATGAGAATTGCCCTGATTTCGTTGAGAGTGCGTTAAATTGAAAATCGATAGTAACCTACTACAAGTACTTTGCCACCTCCCAAAGGAACAGAACTAATAGCTGCGTTCCTTTGGAGGTGGTCATGAGTAGAAATCTAGTACTATACCACCCACACAATCTATCTACTCGATCGTGTGTTAATTGTAGTACAAGATCTACTAATCATCTACTCAAGAGTAGTACCACCTCCAATAAATAAATCTGATAACTATTTTCAAACACAACTGTAGGTAAATTTCATAGCATGACCTTTGAGTCTTTGACGATTTGTTTTGTGTCTGTTTTATTTGACTTACATTTACCTTTTTGTTCTCAATATATAAAGAGCTATTATTCCATATATTCCATGCCATGCCCGTTTGCTAGCTAAAACACACTTGACTCGATTACAATCGATATTCCATTCCATATATAAATGCATTTATAGCATTCGTTCATATTTACTAATAACCTCAAAAGAACCCATTAACAACATGATTTATATTCCTCTTTCTATTATACCCCTCTGCTGCATTGGTCTAATGCTTAAACGATGAAAATGCTTCAAGCACAACCTCCTTTATGTTAAAGGTTCTATAATATTTCTTCATATTATAAATTATAGTTTATGAGAGAGTTGATGGTTGGGGATTATAATGGCTCTGTGTATATGCTCGTATACAAGTACCGCCTATACCAAAATAGTTACCTGAATGGTAAGAGGCGTCTTTCGTCGACATTTCGTCATGGCGCGTAGAATATCGAATCGCAAAGGATAGGAAACATAGGGATAGGAGTGGTAGATAGGATAAAGTTGTATGTACTTTCAAATGCAAGTTGATTGATCGTTTGATGCGAATCGTTATCCCACGCATTATACCTAACTTGGTTTTGCATACAAAAGTCTGTTTGCACTGTCACACTGTGGGAAGTGACTGATTAGTGATTATTACAACTTGTAACGTTTTTTTTTTTTTCAAATTCAAACTAGTCTTAACCGCTATCCGTTTTTCTTTTCAGAATCGCAACGATGAACGTATTCCCAATCCACATTCGCCTCATGAGCATCACATGAACGGATTGCAACATTCCGGTTCGCGATCCACTCTCCGCCACTCGATTAGCACCCAATCGACATCAACCCCAGCGTCGCCCCAACTTAGCGGCATCCAACAAAACAATCTCGCTAATAATCAATTCTGTCAATCACGTTCATCGGTTTCGTCACAGTCGTCGATTGTATCGACGATACCAGCCTCACAGCGTCTGCTGGAAGATGCTCTAAGCAAGCCCAGCCCATACCCAATGATCATATTGCCTGCCAATGGTGGTTATTGGATGGATGGCACAGATCACGAATGTGCATTTGATTCACGTGGCAATCCGGTCTTGCCACAGGCTACTTGGATGGCTAAATTCGAGACCGATGATACGGCCAAGTGTTATCGACGTTTCTATGTTGCTCGCGATCACTCTAACTTGGTGGCACACGATGACCAAATGGGTCCGGTTCTGTTGTCGATCAAAAATGAAAATGTTGCTAACCAGGAACATGTTCGTATCCTGCTGCGACTTCAAACCGGAACAATGCATGAGCTGATTCCACTTTCATGTCTAAGCCCAAATCCAAGTCCATTCAAAATGGCGCGATTATTAAACGGGCAGATAAATGTGGATAATTTTATGCCAGTTTTGTGCTCCAAAGCCTCTCAACTGATCTCCAATTATGACGAACATGTTCTGGTGTCGAGCTTTAAGTTCGGTGTTCTATACCAAAGATATGGACAAACTACTGAAGAGGAGCTCTTCTGTAACACCAATTCCTCACCAGCGTTTGAGGAATTTCTCGACGTTCTTGGTCAGCGAATTAAATTGAAAGATCACAAGGGCTACCGTGGTGGTCTGGATATACAAAATGGTCACACTGGCGAAATTGCTATCTATGATGTTTTCAAAGAGAGAGAAATTATGTTCCATGTATCAACATTACTGCCATTCACCGAAGGTGATCCACAGCAGTTACAGCGGAAACGACACATTGGCAATGACATTGTGGCAATAGTGTTCCAAGAATCAAATACTCCTTTCTCACCGGACATGATTGCAAGTCATTTCTTGCATGCATTCATTGTGGTGCAACCACTTGAACCGAATTCTCCAAATACCCGATATAAGGTCAGTGTGACAGCCCGTGATGATGTTCCATTCTTTGGGCCAACACTACCTAGCCCAGCGGTCTTCCGAAAGGGTCAGGAATTCAAAGAATTCATACTCACAAAACTAATTAATGCAGAAAATGCATGTTATAAAGCCGAGAAATTCGCCCAACTTGAACTACGTACGAGAGCTTCATTACTAAAGAATTTAGTTGATGAACTAAAGGAGAAGACTAGAGAGTTTCTCGGTGCGGACATGTCAAGTGGATGTGCTGCCAGTCCTACCCCAGAGACGACCCCAAAACCGGATACCATGAGTGCTGGTACCCGATTTATTGACACGGTTAAAAAAGCCTTGATTATGAAAGTTCGCTCACCCAGCATAGATACGAGCAATAATGCAGCGAATTCGGGTGAGAAGTTCTGTGTCAATACCAAGACAAAAAAGGACAACACTCTGACGGAGACTCCTAATCTCAATGTAAGTGTAATTATAATCTATAGACTTGAAACAAGTACTAATGAATTATTTTTCCATTACAGACATGTAGTCGAACAGGCTCAAAATCCTCATCAAAGTCAAAATCATCGAATGATTCGACTTCATCATCACCTGATATCACATCACGTGGTCCGTTAAGCAGTGGCGGCATCACAACTGTTAGTAATAATAACAACAACAACGCTGCCGGAAATGTCTCAAAAGATTTGCAAAATGGCAACGCTAATGGACTGGCCACTATGTCTGAGACAAGTGATGATTCCAGTTTGAATAGTGTTGATTTGGATCCGATAATGGGTCATTTGGATGGTGGCGCCGCTTATATTGACAGTGATACTGGACTTGAATCGATGTCATCGGCAGATGCAACAACTAAAGCTTGTTCCATCTGTTTGGATGGTTCACAGGGTGTCATGGGTGGTGGTTCGCCGAGCAATGAATCTGTTGTTGTTATTGACAATTTAACGCAGGAAGTCACTCGATTGAAGTGTGATAAGCTTGATTTGCTTAGACAGAATGTGGTAAGTTTTTTTAAATGTTAATTAAGAAATGTATATAGGGTGGGTCAAAAAAAGACTTTTTGAAATTTAAAATTCTAATAGCGCGGAAAAGTGTCCAGTTTCATAAAGCCGTTTTAAATATTTATCAGGCTTTACGCCCTAAAATGACGTTTGTTCCTTACAAAAAACGTCATTTAAAAATTTAAAAGCCTTTTAAATGTTTATGAAATTGGCCACAGAAGGGTTTAAAAAATAATCCAAATCGGTTAATATCTTCTGCCTCCGGATTGGCCTTGAAACTTGAAAAAATGATTTAAAACTTGTATTTTTAGAAAAAAAAAATATGATCACCCTAACGTCTTATTTTTTTTATTATAATAGCTTTGGACAACTCTTTTATGAGCTAAATATTAAGTAGAAAAAAAATTGTTCAAATTGGGTAAGGACTTCCGGAATAGGAAAGAATTAAAAAAAGTGCAAACTTAAACAAAAAATCTTAGAAGTAACATAAAAAAAATTTTGAAATTGTGTTTTACTACTTTGGCCCAATTTGGTCTTTTTTTAATTTACAAATTTTTTTTTCATTGAATATGAACATTTCTACATAAATTCTAGAGAATAAGGCGTGAGGGTGATCTAATTTTTTTTTCTTTCTAAAAATACAAAGGAGAATGGGCATTTTGGACGTTGAGCGGCCATTAATTAAATTGGTATCAAATAAAAGGACTATAACTTAGGAAAAACTTTTACTATGGACGTTTCGCAGTTTTGCGTTAAGAATGTAAGAAAATGCAGTATTAGTATCGTTAATGCATTATTCAATGTATGAACGACAAATTGGTTTATATTTTTATTTGGAACATAAAATATGATGCTCTGTCATTTTCCCTGAGCCTGAAGTCCTTACTCTTGAAAATCTGACCAATAGAACTCATAATATAAGATTTTTAAGACAACCACTTCAAGATTTTGATCGAAAGTTTTCAAACAATTCAAACTATCAAAAAATTGAATAACGAAACTCTGAAAATAGTCTTGAAACTGTTGTTTTAAAATGCTTATAGTATGGGTTCTAGTGGTTGGATATTGAAGATAAATCTCTTCAGATTTAGGGAAAATGAGAGAATATCGTATTTTGCACTTAAAATACACAAATAAGATACAACTTTGAGACAATCTGCATAAAGTGTTATATGCAAAAATGCATTTTATCCGTTTTTGGAGTACGTCTCAAGGATAAAACTTCTCCACAGTATATGTAAACCTTAATTACATCAAAAAATAACAAATTCATTCCTGGCCGCGCAACGTCCACATTCCATACAAACTTGCCCATTCTCCTTTACATTTTTTTCAAGTTTCAAGGCCAATCAGGAGGCAGAAGATATTAACAGATTTCGATTATTTTTTAAACCCTTCTTTGTCTTCACCATTCGCAACTTTTCCAAGCTATTAGGATTTGAAATTGGAACATTGGATTTTTTCATACATTTTTGACCCAGCCTAATGTATAAGGTGTTTTTTTGTTTGTTTAATACAGTACTTACTTTAGACAGTCGCTTCAGTAGGGCTTTACAACAAAAAAACACTCTCTATGTCGCTACATTTTGTGATTAAGTTAAATTTCCTTTTGAAGTTCCTTATTAATAATTTTTTTTTTTTCATTTAATTTCAGACGTGCCAGCGAGACATTAAACGATTACGAGAACGAGAACTCTCTTTACAAGGTGATCTTGCTGCAGCTGGTAAAGAAATACTGCGGCTAAGAGATCTTCTCAAAGAATACATGCCAGACGCTGCCACAGCACCGCTTTCGATCTCACCAATGTAAGCTGTGTTTTGCAAATCAATAAAACAAAAACACAACAAAATCGAAGTCCAAAGTCTAGATGTTAGCGTTGTAAATACATACATTAAATACATATACATGCATATATATATATATATAGTAATTAAACTTGCACGAATATATTAAAGACAAGTATAAAAAGTTCATTACCTTTTGCAAGAAATACACCAAATATATATTATAAGAGCAAAAATCATCAAATTTCCCCCTTGTTCATCCCAAAATAAATCCCCCCTCCCAAAAAAAAAAAAAACTCAATCAGAAATTGAGCTTAAATCTCGAAGTTTAAATTAATTTCAAAGCTGTCAATTATCAATTAAATAAATAAAAGCGATTAAAACGCTTTTTGTCTTATTTAATTTTTTTTTTGTTTTCCCTTAAAAATTTCGCAATCATCATTTTGAAAGTGTTAATGTAAATTTATCACAAAAAAAATGAATAAATAAATATAAATTTTCTATGCTATGAGATTTTTTATGTTTAAAAATTTCAATGTTAATCCTTATCTGTATATATAAATAAAATATATTTATATTTATATTGGTTTTTACATAGATATTTTATAAATAAGAATATTTTTTAAAACAAATAAAAAATATTTTAAAGTAAAACTTGAAAAAAAAAAAAAAAACAAACAAAAAAATCGTTGGTAGTATATTAGATTGAAATTAAAGTTTTTTTTTTGTTACTTTTTTGGAAAAATATTTATTATGAAAAGAATTATTATTATTTTTTATTTTAATTTTTAAGTTGTATATATTGAATTTATTTTCTAAGTGTAAACATAAAAAAATCACACATAATTTTGTGCAATATGCCCAATTACTTTTTTTTACCTTTCCTTTTGTTTTTACAAGCAAATGGAAAAAAATCTAATTTTATGGGCCCACATACACATACAAAAATAGAATTCAAAATGAGACAAAAAAATATCATACTTACAGATAGGTATTTTTAAAAATAGTAGTTGGAACAGATTTATTAGATTTATATATAAAAAAAATAAAAAATCTACTGCTAGAACACATCACATCTTGACACCAAAATAATAATTATTTTGTGTTTTACTCTACATTTATTATATATTTTTTTTATACATACAAAAAACAATGAAAAATAAATTACAAAATGTGTGTTGACTCAGAAACAAAAATAAAAAATAAATTATTTAAAAAGAAAAAAAAAAAAAAATGATACCAAAGTTAACATTCCTTTCAGAGTATAAATTAAATAAATAAAAATAAATACCTAACAGAATGATACATTTATTTCGAAAGAGCTGAGATGTACTAATAATAATAATTTAACCTTTTCCTGTTTCTTTCGAATTTTGGTTATAATTAATTCTATTTTATTATAAAAATGCAATTAAATAAAAAACAAAAATAAAATGTAGTCTGATAAATTAAAAAAAAAATATCTGTTGACATACAAAAATAATGCATTTTGTTTTTTAAGTTAATTCCCTTGTAGTTTCAACAATGAAAAAAAAAAACACAAAAACATGTAAATTATAAATATAAACTTAACAAAAAATTTAAAAAATAAAAACAAAATTACTATCATAAAATTATTATTATTATTATTAAAGCTATGTAAGAATTCAATGACATGGAGATATATATTATAAATAAGAGCATACATGAGTATATGAAATATATGAAATAGTTCTATATTATATGAAAAATGAATAAATTAAAAATTTGTTGATCAAAAAAATGTTGTGTTGCTATTTTTTAATCAAAATCCGTCATGAAGAAGTTACTGTTCAGAGGAAAGTTTCCGGTCAAGAAAAATTTCCCAAAAGAAAAAAAACATCTCAATGACTTGTGAAATTTGAGTCTTTCACAAATAATAAGTATTTTTTATGATACTATTCCAATACCTTAGTATATTCGATACATACAGTTCTCAAAATATGTATAAAGAAAGACAATCAAACATTTTCAAAATGACGTCGAAGTTCAGATGTTAACCTTATGGTAAAATATCCTTAACAGAAAATGTGGGTAATTGAATACTCTAATTGATGAGACATTAGGAGGTGAGAATAAAGTTTCCTAGAAACCCTATGTTATGGACCAGAAAGTTTAAGGACATAACCAAAAAAAATATTCAATCTGGATCGTTATATTTTTTTTGTGTGACTATTTCGTCACGTAGTAATACAAATGAAAACAGCACTTCAGATAAAAAAATCACTCCCATTCTCATGGACTGTGACCATTTGTTGTGAATTTTAATTTTTTTTCTTTAGTAATTCTATTTCGTCTTTGAAATCATGCAAAAAAAAAAGTTAAAATGATTAGTAGCGTCTTGTTTTAGTAAATTACAAAACAAAATACGTATACGCCACAGTTAACATAGACGAAAAGTATAAAGATCGATTCAACTTTAAAGAAATAATTTGTTTGAAAAGTCAGTTAGAATTGTGCTTCTGGAGTTTATGCTATTTATTATGAGAAAGCTTTATAAAAATTAAAAATACCAAAGCCCAAGCAGCTAATTGAGAAAAAAATATAAAAATAAATAATCTAGAAACTAACGATTCTAGGAATAAAGGAAATGTTACTGCTAAAGTATGCTATTACCAAGGGACTACCAAATAATACAATACTCAAAACAGCTGATGCACTGTCTAATTTTTTTTATAGATTGATCAGTGTGAAATGCGAATGGTTCGATTTCCAGTATTTAATCCCAACCATACAAGGGTTGACATTGTGAAATGGCGTTCTGACATCAGTGCAAGAATAGAAAGCGATACCTCGAAAGATTTTGATGTCATGCCCGGTAATGGGTCGATCGAAGTCTCGGTTTGATAAATTTGGTTATCAGCACTATATTTGGTCCGATTTGCGCTACCTATCTTATCTTTTATTGAGCCTCCACCTCGACTTTAAGATGATTCCCAATATTATTATGCTATGTTCAAAAGTTTAATAGATTAGGATGACAATAATGTACCTCTCAAGAATCATGCAGTTAGAAAAGCGCCATCTGAAACCGAGGAAGGCATACTTATTGAAAGGTGGGTGTGTAGTGTATGAATGAATCATGTGAGCTTAAGCTGTTCAACTCACAAGCCTTTTATACCAGTAAAATATTTTTTTTTTATAAAACTCATCTGAAATTTCAGGCAAGGGGATGCGAGTTACGACTCTAGATATAGCCATTCTATGACCCAAACCATGATGCACAATGCGGGTAAATTTTCCGCAGGCCACTGTTGCATTTTTTTGAAAATGAAAAAAACTACAATGTTTAGATTTTGGTATGACTAATAAATTAATATTTATTTTTAAGTTGAATGTTTTTTTCTTTTTTGCTTAATTACTAAAATACGATAAGAGTAATCATTTCCTACAGAATACAATAAACATAAGCACCTAAGTATTTGATTTTTTTTTTGTGCTGTATCAGCAATTAATTCATTTATACGATTTTGGTTTTAATAGTTTTTTTTTTTAATTTATAGTTGAATATTGAAATCAATAAGATTGACAGCAACAAAATTTTCTGCAAAAACATTCCGTAGCTTAGACCAGTATTTTTTTAATATAACGTTTTCAATAAGCGCCAAGTAAAAAAACGATTTAAAAACCTTTATTAACTTGTCATTTTCTTAAACAATCATTTTTGAAATTCAGAGCACGATGTATATACATTTTGTTCATCTCTCTTCTTTCTATGACGATTTTTTATCCAAAATTTAAATCCTAGTCTAAGCTTGTGAATTGTTTTATGTGAAATAAAATTTTTTGTCTGTCCCAATTCTCTCTCAAAATTAATTTAACATTTTGTTTATATTCCAAAAGATACAAATTGGAATTAAAAGATCAGATCGGAGAAGAATATAGAAGAAAACGATCTCCTCTTTAATATGTGCCACCAATGAAAAAGCACTTAAGATTGTTTAAAATACTTCTTCTGTTTCCAGATTGTCCACGTCTCCATTCGGATAGCGTTATTCCCTTTGAGATCAAATACATTTGCATAATCAACGCAATCAATACAAAGAAATTCATAATCAACGCATAAATGGCCATTATGAAGGCTAAACTTGTTCTGAAAAAAGAAATATAAAAATTAATTACAAAATCAATTACACAGAGGGGTAATTCCATGAGAGCATATAGGTATATTTTTGTATGATTTTCGGTTTTATTTATTTACCTACAATAGTCGGAATAAGTATTTTGGTAAAACAAACATTTCTCGATCTGATGAGAATAACCTTTAACGGTTAAAGATAAAAGATCCAAAGTCAGTCATATGGGTGATTTTATTCTTCGATGTTGCCATTTTCGTGTTAGTAGTGCAAATTTCTGAGTGGAAAAAGTATTTTGACAAACGTTTTTTTTTCAATGTTGTTAAGGTTGCAATGTTGCAATTTACACTTTTGAAGCGTGTATCAAAATGTTTAACTTGTTTAGGCTCCGGATTCGATAAAAAGTACGTAAAAACGCATAACTAAACACTGAAATTAATGCATCTCTAGTTGCAAAATATATATTTTCGGTGTGTTTTTTAAACAAATCTGTGGAAAATTGAATTAATAGTGCCAAACTATTGATTACCAAATAAGAAAACACAAAAAATGTATACTATCCAAAATTTGCTAAGAATGCGCAAAAAATGCACTAAAAGAAAACGGGAACATTTTGAGAAATTCACTTAAAATCCAAGATTGACCCATCAAAGACTGGAGTTGAAAATTACATCCTTTCACCAAAAACTTCATTAGCCAAAGAACAATTAGCAGAAAGTTATACAAATTTGATCTTAGGGCCGGTTTGTTGACACTCGATTATCTTTAATCAAGGATTATTCCAGTTGATAATCGTAAATTTCGTTTGTTCACAAAAATTTTTATCAAAGAATCAATGATTTGAGCAGTTAATTTGAGATTTTGTTAATCATCCAATTTTGCTCGATTAGGTCTATTAAATCAAGGATTAACTGGAATTCAGTTTGTTCATACTTGATATTCTTACAAAGTTAGCCGGTTATTTTCCGACACTTCTTCAAGTCAATACGTCATTGAATTCTTAAAATCAATAAGACATACACTGTTGGCCAAAACAAATGAAAATTATAGAATAAAAAATTTTGATATACATATGTATATATGTATTTATTTTAAATTAATTCAAATTAGTACATTTTCAACATAAGTACATTTATTTCCTTTTTATTAAGTAACAAAAAATAGCATAAAACAAAATAAGAGAGTTTCAAAGCGAATACTTACCCCTATTACGGTTGGCCTTTGTCATAAAACGACACAAAAACGACTAGCTCTGGAATCCAAAATTGAGGCTAAAGTATAGCAATTATCGTTTCATAAGGAAGAATGGCAGAGAGCGGAGGAAACTGTCAAGTTAAATATTCAATTTTACAAAAATTGCCGCTTCTAGAGCAAGCCGTTTTCTTGTCGTTTTATGACAAACGCCAACCGAAATAGGGATGGCTTTTTTCTGTTCGGTTTAAAGCTTGACCTCCATGTTTTGCATTTTAATGCAGTGCTCCTCCGCGGCGTCAAAAAGCTTTTGTTCGTATTTCTGTTGGCTATAATGCAATTGTTGCTGCTTTAAAATTTGCTGTTTTTTTTTTTATTTCGTTTGTCGTCAGGGTCTTCGATTTTTTTAATCATTTCTGAAAATATATAGGTAGGTTCATATTTATTTAGATAAAAAAGTATTTATTTACTTACCTTCCTTACTGCTAGCGCTTTCAAATTCAACAAAATAATAACAAACTTCAAAAAATGAAAAAAAAAAACTTAATTCTTGATTAAGTTTCGACAACCAAACTGACAGATAGATTGGAAAATGGAATGATTTTTGGAAAAACTATGATTTGTTGATCAAAGTGAAAAAAAAGTGAACAAACGCTCTATGATTATCAAGGATTCTTAATCCTCAATTAAGGGGAATCCATAATGATCAAATCGACGATTTAACCCACTCTCAACAAACTGGCCCTTAGTGATAAAAATTCTTAGGCATCACCTAGAAAAAAATTTGTAAAAATGCGGTTAGCAAAACTTTGTTTCAGAAGGAAAGAGCACACCAACATGTTCCTTTGAGAATTATTTTTTAAAAATTTTGTTTCTATGAGGTTAATACGGTATATCGGTAAAGATCTTAAAATTGTCTTCCCCGAACTTTCTGCTAATTTTTCTTTGGCTAATGAAGTTTTTGTTGGATCTTTTATCCTTTTTTTATCTTTAAGCCTTTGAACAAGTTGAAAACTACTTTGAAAATAATAAAATAATAATTGACTCCCAATCTGGCTTTTGGGAAGTACATTTTTGTGAAAGAGCTTGTAACTTTATTGTCACAAACTGGAAAGAAAGTGTTTCTGAACGAAAATTTGTTTATAGTGCTTCCTTGGACTTGAAACGTGCGTTCGAAACAATTGATCGATCCATTCTGTTAAATAAATTGAACAAATATGGAATTAAAAACATTGAACTTAACTGGTTTAAGACTTACCTCGAAAATAGAATTCAGAGAGTTAAGTAAATGGACATTTTTCAAAACCAAATTATGTTAATCCTCAAGGATCTGTATTGGGGACTCTAATGTTTATAATCTACATTAACGACATTGTTAGCGTCTTACAGTATTGTGAAATTGCCCTGTTTGCTGATGATGCTTTGATCTATTGTGCTGGAGAAACTATTGAAGAATGTCACAAAAAAGTACAAGAAGACCTAAATAGTGTATATGAATGGCTGTGCCATAAAACATGTTTTAATTTTAATGTGAAACAAATATTAAAAGAATTAAGAGAAGCATTGTGGAATTTGTAAGACTGAAATATTAATTAAGAATTTATAAACATATTAAAATTATAAATTTGTTAATTGTTACTAAAGCCTAAATACAGTGCTAATAAATATTTATCTATCTATTTTTAAAGATTATCCTCATCAGATCGAGAAATGTTCATTTTGTCAAAATACTTATTCCTTCTATTGTAATATAATATAATTTTTTAAATATTAAAATACTTAATTAACTGAATAGGTTAATAAATAAAAGCGAAAAACATTACAAATTATGCCTATCTACTCTCATAGAATTACCCGAATGTCAGACTTACTCATAATCATCAAAAACATCATTACAATCGTCAGGAACTAATACTGGAACTCCCATAAATTTAAAAACCAGCACAGGATGGCACACAGCTGTAGTTGCAAGATTAGCTCCAAACAGTAGAGCACAATTAGCAAACAACAACCCAAGGAAGTAATACAAATGATTTTTATCTCCAACGCAACAATCCAGCCAGTAACTGTGATGGTCATGACGTTCAACGCATGCCTGGCAAATTGTGCAATGGAATGTTCGCGGCTGCACATACTTGTGACAGACTTGGCAAACGTTCGGATGATGATGGTCACCCTCATCCGATTCGCTATTGTCAATGAGCAAAGATGTTTGCTCTTCGGTAATGTCTGGTAATTCGTCCTCTGAGACAATGCTCACAGGAACATGGTTCAAATTAGCTCGGGTCTTAACCCGGTAAAAGCAAAACATAGTCACTGATGCCAATAAAACCAGAAAGAAGTTCTCCTCTGGCAACAACTCCATCATTGGCACAGTGAACTCGAACAAAATGATTAGATAGAAAACTGACCAAAATGTCCACATGACAAAGAACCTAGTTCGCGGCACAGTGCGTCGCAAGTAGTAGTAACAATAGCCAAGTAGCAATGTTGTTGCAATGCACATTATGAGTGCAGTTTCCGAGTTAATTGCGGCGATTCCGATTACCAGAGGTATGACTAGCATTGGAACAATTGCATCCAAGGATATTTGCTTTGCTCCACCTTGCCATGGAACGCGCAAGCGATCTTGAAATGTTAGCAACATTCCGGTGCTGTGTTTGGGATCGACCTTTTTGCAACAAATTAATCTAAGACAAAAAAAGTAGGTTACAAATACAAACCGGAAAGTGGTAGTCTTTTTTACTAACCTATCGAATACCTGATCAAAGTCAGTACAATTGCAGCAGCATTCTAGGATGTGATAGCGTTCGTCGTTTCTGTTGAAGTATTCACAGCAGCAGAGTGGATCGATGTCGTCGCCAATTGAATCAGTTTGATCAGCAGCAACTTTGCTGTTGTTGATATTCACAGACTGATGATTATCCATTATGTTGCATGAAATATATAGAATAGGAAAAGTTATTTTTTTCAGCACACAGAGCGGATGCCGAAACCAAAAATTTATTCATGCATTATTCAATAGAGGTGAAAGAAAAAAAAAATTAGAGAAACAAATATGCAATTCTTCGATTACCACTGCAGCAAAGCAAAAAAAAAATATGAATAAAAAAAATATTTGCTGCAGACAGAAAAAACAACTGTCAGTTTGACGTTTGTAGTGACAGCGGGACAATTGAGGGTGAGTCTACATTTTGAGGTTTACACTGTCAAACATGGTCTGGGAGTTCAGTGTGGTTTAGGAATTTTATCTTCTGACGAGTTTGTGTTTGAACCAGATTTGAACCACAACTGATGATCCATCGAAACGTCATCTAACTTGGACCAATGCTGAACGATGTGGTCAAGCCTTTTCTTTCATATAAGAACGCTTTCGGTATTCACGACAATTTTGCAGCGACACTTCATGAAGAGTTGTCATACTTTTTGCTTTCGGGTTTTTCTTGATTTAAAACTGTTCAAAAAGTTAAGCCAAGAGAAATCTGTGGCCAAACAGCTAAGCCCAAGGGGCTATAATATGTTGTTGCATTTAACATGTAAATTATTTAGCCCCGGCTGCGTTTTTTTTGCCCAGTTAAGACCGGTTGTAATAAAAGGCTTAACTAGGGTAGAGTTGCCTATTTGCGGCCGTCTCCAGTTACCGGCCACCTTTCGTAAAATCGTTATAACTAATGATTTCAAAGGGGTTTATTCCAAATTTTCACTCGTATGCTGTTCTAATATATAATGTCGAATTCCTTTCAATTTTTTAAATCGCCTCAAAAAAATTGAATTTTTGGTGTTAAAAAGGAAGATGAAAACAGACCGAATTCTTTTTGCGATTGTATGTGTGTCATTTGACAACAATTTTTACACGAACGTCAAGCTGAAACCAAAACAATTTCTGCAAAATAAAACCAGAGATTCCTTTGATCAATAATTTTGTTTATTTTCTTCGGTAATATAAGGGGTATTCACGATCTGATGCAACAGGCCTAGTAAAAATGTAAAATTTTATTTTTTTATAATAGATCGTGAACGCCCCTCTTCTTATCTATAGTAAATATTGAAGAATGAATGATGTTTTTTTTCCTCCACCGTTGCTTCTTCTTTTTTTTTCCATTTTTTATAATTTAATTCTTTGTTTTGTTCTGGTTAATTAATTTTCACAAATTTTATCATCAAAAGAAACTAAATTACGGAACATGAGTAGCGACAACCATTATAAACAGAATAAAAAGACAAACTGTTTATCATGGGCGACGCGACGCGCCGTCAGTGTGTGCAACTACATTTTCCGCTCAGATTACGCAATTTTGTCATACAATTGCGACTGACCATGTTTTTATAATAAAAACGCATAACTTAAACTACGCCTCAGCGTTTGTCGCTGGCGTCTGTCATCGCTTCAAGAAAATCGCGTTGGCTTGGAAGGGCCCTTAAATCATTTTCAATATTCTTGGCAACTCTTAATTTCTGTACCATTCTCTCTTCGTTCCAAAAATTCCGAAGGGAATGAAATTCAAGCGTTCACAGTGTTATAAAATTGAAACATTTACATAGGGTGATTCATAAACATGTCTCACAAAATTAGATAATTTTTTTTTAGTTTTAGATTTGATTCATGTATTTATATTTTTTGTGTGTTGATTACAAGAGGTTTGTGTACGAATGTACTCGCATTAGTTATGTATATCCTATTTTCACTCAATTGTGTATTATGCTTTCTACCATTTTCTAGTATTTTGA
This sequence comes from Episyrphus balteatus, assembly GCF_945859705.1. NCBI lineage: Eukaryota > Metazoa > Arthropoda > Insecta > Diptera > Syrphidae > Episyrphus > Episyrphus balteatus. The sequence continues at coordinate 3,487,372 of NC_079134.1, read as the reverse complement.
CTTGCTATTTTTATAAACGTAGGGACGTTTAAGTTCATTTACAGTTTCGTAGTGTCGTATCGATACGGTGACCATATTTCTAGGAACAAAACCCGGGGCAGAAAAAAAAATTTTTGGATCGTTCTGAAAACATTGATTTTTCAAAAAAAAAAAAATAAATTTTTTAAAATGAGTTTTAATTTTTCCTTAAAGGCTTGGCCACACCGGAGGGTACGCGGTAGCGGTACGGGTAGCGGCAACGATATTTGTATTAAAAAAATTCCACAACCGAACGTTGATGTGTCAGTTTGGAATTTTTTCCATACAAATACCCGTACCGTTACCTCTACCTCTACCGCGTACCCTCCGGTGTGGCCAAGCCTTAATTTTGATATCATGATTTCTTAAACGATTTTATTTGAAAATTTTTGTTGAAATGATTTAAGTCGTTTACGAGGAAAATCAAGAAATCAAGAAAACTGTTTAAAAAAATATATTTTATTAGGTATGTCGTTTTCTATTGACTTTTGTAACTTTCTGTAAAAATCTCAGGTTTTCCACTGCAAATAGAATAGGAAATCTAGTGTTGTAATTGTGTACGAAATCTGTATGTATAAAAAAATAAAACAACAACAAATGTTCAGACAAGTGTCAAACAGAGGAGTGTTTTTTAAAAGTTTTAAAATTTAGCTGAGTTCGTTACTCTTCTACACATATGTTGTTCATTATTCAAAGAACTTTCTCTGGTGTAGCTTTTCAAACTAGCTCAAACTGAATAACTGACGAAAAATTTTAAAAACTTATATTTTCATCCGTAAAATTAGAAAAACTTTTATTTCTCAACCACTGTTTTCTTGTTTTCCGTACAAAGTGTTTAAAATTTTGTTTAAATTATCAGAAAATGTGCAAATACGGGAAAATCATGGGACAAATTACAAAATACGGGATACTTTTAGGTCCCGGGTTTCTTCAATAAAAAAAGGGACAGCTATAGAAATACGGGACAGTCCCGGGTAAACCGGGACGGATGACCACCGTACGTATCGATGATGTTGTTGATTCCTACGTGTTACAAGGGTATGAAAAATTACAAGTCCAATTTTGTAACTCATTTTTTTTTGTGTAACAACAATTTTTATGTAAAAATTCTAATTAAGCTATGCCAAAATATTAATTAAATAAAAAAAATAGACCAAATTTAAAGTACTGCCCTTTTTATTTCTAGAATTTCTCTTGAAAGTCCCTCGGAAGAACTCCAAACAATTTCTGATTGAAATCGTTTATCTTTTTTTAATAATTCTTCAAATTGTCTTAAACCTCCTCCAACTCCAAAGTAATAAATTTTTGCTGCTAACAAAATAGTACCCTTTTCACTTAATTTCACATCAAATGTGTCCAAAAGTTTTCGTTGATTGTCAGGATTATAAATAGTTTCAGAGGTTAAAATAATATCAAATTTTTCATCGTCTTTTGTCAGTTCGGTATATTTAGCCCAGTCCCCTGAGTAAAATTTGATGCCATCCAAATTTGTAGATTCTTCTTCGGGAAGATTTAAAAATACATTAGGGATAGTTATTTTCTCTAACACATCTTCATTCTGTAAATGTAAATAATAAATAAATAATTTAAATAATTACAATTTTATAATTTCTTACATAATCTTGAAAATGAACTAACGCTCCAGCATTATGTGCATAAATTCCTAGGACTCCTGATCCACAGCCTAAATCGAGGACCCTTTTAGATTTTATTTTTTCTGTAGGATAGTTAATTGCAAGATATGCAATCAAATCTTCAGTGCATTCCCAGATTTTAGCTCCACCTAATCATATGAACCAAATAAAAACTAAATTACAATTAAAATACATATTTTTTCGAAATAATTTTAACCTTCATATACTCCAGGTATTAAATCTGAATGACTCTCTTCAGCTTTCGTTATATCTTTAGTTGTATTGGTGTCAAAAAACTGCAACAAATCCCCAGATTTAATATATGTCAATGTCACGTCACCAGCATTAACTTCCATAGAATTTGCTTTGTAAAGATCCAAATTTTCGTTAATATTCGATGGTGGTTTAATTTCCTTAGAATCATAACACTCTACAGTGGTTTCATTTTTTCTATTGTAATAAAAACAAACATTTATGTAAAGCATAAGCTGAAAAGTTCTCGAAAGTTAGACAAAAAAAAAATGTACTATTGGAGATAAAAATTGATTTTTCTTACAAATATAGCATAAAGTTTGTAAGGTATGCGGTAGCGGTATGGGTAGCGGTTACGGTACTTGTATTAAAAGCATTCTACATCTGAATGTTGATGTGTCAGTTTGGAATTTTTTTCACACAAGTACCCGTACCGCTACCGCATCTTTCCGGTGTCATCTTTCCTTTACCACACCGGAAGGGTAAGCGGTAGCGTTACGGGTAGCGGTAACGGTACTTGTATGAAAAAAATTCCAAACTGACACATCAACGTTCAGATGTGGAATTTTTTTCATAGAATTACCCGTACCTCAACCGCATGTACCCTTCGGTGTGGCCAAGCCTCTAAGAAAAAACAACCGCTTATATAATTTTGGCGTATATAATTCTTTGATAAAGAAATTGATCTCAAGTTTTCAATTTAGAAAATGACTAGAAAAAAAAACTTACGTATTTTTAACAACTTCTTTGGTATCATCTTTAAAAATATTTTCCTCCTCGGATCCGTTATCCACTTTAAAATCAAATTTAAACATTTTAAAATTTTGTAATCACCCTGTTTTTTAAATGACGAACCACATTGACTGAAAATGCTTTTTATTTTTAATTTCTTTTTCTTTCTTTAAAGATGACAAATTAGAATTGTATATTAAAAAAAACAGAATTTTTAATTGTAACAATTTAATTACCACCTGTTTTAATTATTATTTAAATTTATTATTTATTTATTAAACGCGGCAAATCAACTTTCAAGAATCTCGCACTACTTCATCTGTCACAACAAAACAACATTGTTTCACTATCATATTGTTCCACTTCTTATTCACATTTCACATTATACCACCATCACGGCATTGCCACACAGTACAAAATCCGGCAAAATACCAAACTGACACTGACAGCTCCTGTCATCTGAACAAACGTTTTGGCATTGGCTTCCTTTTCGATTTATTTTTCCAAAAAATCTTTAATAAAAAAAGATTAAAAGTTTCCAATAAACATTGATAAAAGACAAAAATGGGAGATCAATATCCAGAGGTAAGGATAATAATTATTGTTTTTGGTATTTTTTTAATCAAAAGTCTTCCTTTGTGTAGCCACCAAGACCGCCATTGATGGGCGGACTGCCTCCTCCTATGTTGATGCATCCTCCGGGAATGGGACCACCAGGAATGCCTCCAGGTATGGGTCCTCCACCTAATCTCAGACCGCCCGGTATGGGGCCGCCTGCGGGAATGGGTCCACCAACAGGAACCGGAGGTTCTACGGGAATAACTCAACCACCTGGTATAAATCAAACTCCCGGAATGAATCAACCTCCCGGAATGGTTCAACCACCTGGGATGGTTCAACCACCCGGAATGGTTCAACCACCTGGGATGGTTCAACCACCTGTAATGGTTCAACCACCTGGAATGGTTCAACCACCTGGAATGGTTCAACCACCAGGAATGGTTCAACCACCAGGAGTGGGTCAACCACCTGGAATTGGACAACCACCAGGAATGGGTCCCCGTCCAGGAATGGCACCACCGCCACCAACCTTCCAACCATCGCCAAACTGGACGCCTCCAATGCAGCAGCAACAGCAGGCACCTCCCCCAAATCCACCTCAGCAACAACAACAGCCCCAACAACAACAACAACAGCAGCCCCCACAAAAAGGATCACCATCCAATACAGAAGATCACCAAGCAAACGATTCACTTGCTCCGTTAATGTCCGTTTCTGTCGATAAACCTGACGACGAAGACGACAAGAAGATAACAGAAGTAGTCTTACCCAAAGTTCTGGAGGATGTACTTGCTCTGAAAGATCAGCGTGCAGCTCAGTTCGATGTTAACGTCGATGATCTCATGTCCACGGCTGGTGCTGATGATGATAGACCTACGATTCCCAGTGGAGTTATTAGCACTGATTATGCCGATGCTGATGGAGATTCCGATGACGAAGCTGAAACTCAATTAAATGGTATTGGCGAGAAGGCGGGCAAACAAAGCAAAGCCGAAAAGAACAAGAAAAAAAAACGAAGAAAGAAGCAGAATCGTAAACTGCGACAACAAGTCACACAACAATCTAAAGAGGCTCCGGAAGAAAAAGAGCCAGACGAAAAGGAAACTAAAAAAGTCGATGATGTGGAACACTCCAAGACAAGTCGTAAAGACAAAGCTGACGATGAGGATGTGACAGTAGAGTAAGACCAAGATAATCATTTTTAATTTGTAAATAAAATATATAGTTTAAAAAATTAAAAATGCGCTTTTATCATGCACTAAAAATTATAAAATAATTTAATTGACTAAGCGTCGAGCGATTTGTTCCTACTTTGTAAAAGTACACGCAACTTAAATGCGCTCTACACTTTTTGATCTAAACATTTCCAATAAGTCAATTAAGTTATTTTATAGTTTTTAGTGTGTGATAAAAGCGTATTTTTAGTTTTTTTTAAATATACATATATTAAATTTTTAGTCTTATCATGATTGAGAGTAGGTTTAATTTGACTTGGGTTGTTTAAGCCCTCTCTTTCGGTCGTACCTGCAAAACCTTCACTGCCCATAATCTCTTAATTGCCCTAACTACAATATTTTCGATTATGATTTTTTCGCATAATATTTGTCTCTGATTTATTTTCATTTATATTTACTTGCTCTATAGGGAGAGTATTGGTGTCGTGTGGAACAAAAAATTGAGGTTTTAATCAAAACCAACATTACGATGATGGAGAACTCCGAAAAAGTGGGTCTCGCAATTCCGTCCGTCCGTCTGTGCGTCCATCTGTACACATTTCCACAGCCTAAACGGGTGGATAGATTTTCTTCAAATTTGGTACAGATGATTTTTATGGAATTTGTTTTTTTTATATCTCGCTTAGAAAGTGTACCTCCCATAAAAATTTTTCAATTTAAACCAAATATCTCGAAAATGGCTCTAACGATTTTTATAAACTTTGCAGACGTAATATTCAAGACGTCTGCAAATAATTTGTTTGTAGAGCTAACGGTTTCAAGAATATACAAATACATATATGTTTTTTTTAAATATTTTATATATTCATTCTTTATTTTTTTTCGACATCTAACTCAAGACAAATCGCTGGCTGAGAATTATAGGGTTGTATGTCAACTCACCTTAGTTTTGAGAAAATCGATCTCAAAGTTTTTTAAGGCTGGTTTTTGGATAAAATAGTTACATAGCAGTAAAGTATTGATGCAATCTTATAAAGGACCCTAAAAAAAATCATAAAACCATGAAAAAAACATTAATTTCACCACAAAAAAGGATTATATGAGCATTTTTAAAAAATGACATAGAACCTTTTTATGAAAAAATTTGTAAAAAAATTTGAAAAAGGTTCTATGTTCAACATAGAACCTTATAGTTATAAAGAGCTTACATGTAATAAATGCATTTTATATGAAAAAAGTGACTTCATCGTGAAATAGGCTTTGATTTAATTTAATTTTATTCAAGTTTTGCACAAAACAGTCAAAATCTATTTTAAATGACAGAAAAAAATACCACAAATCACGTTGTTGCATTTATAGAAAACAACAATTCCTACTTTTGTTGAATTAGGTAAACAGAAAAAAGACATGCTAAAAACATTTAGAATTTGTATTAAATCAATCGGATTTTTGCCAAATAAATCTTTTAATTTTAATAAGTACATAAAATTAATGAAAAATCATTTCAATCTTAGCAGGTATCTACACTTAAATTTTCTTAAGAAGAAAATTCTTATAAAAATGAAGTTCAATTTGATTTTAAAAATGTTTAAACAAATTTTACTTATTTTTATTAGAAATCTTATTAATTTAAGAGGATTGGATTGGTTGCTTATTTGTCTCCATGTATAACGTAAGTAAATTTGCTTCAAGTTAAAAAAAGTTTTATTCGATGAAACTATCAATAGAAATAAACTAATATAATTGTAAAGATGAATAACGAAGAGTTCACTACGGTTAGTAGAGTAAAATCTTGACCTTTGAAAAAAAAAAATACTCAATTTTCCAAATACCACTAAAAATTAGTTAATTTTTTGTTTTTTGGGTAGTAAGGTGACTTCTTTTATTTAAAGTTAAGGAATCTAAGTGTTTCTTTAACTTTTGGTTTATTAATACGAACTATGAAATTCCCAACCTCGATTATGAAAAAAAAGTTTTCAAAAAATCACTTCCAATTCTTGGCACACAAAAAACATTATTTTAATTTAATTATGATGTAAGAATATCTAGGTTATGAATTATTGCAAAAGTTAAGGTTGGATAGTACATATTTTGGTTTAAAGAGTACAGAACGAGATACAAAAATTCTTTGCTGTTAAGCAAAAGCCCTTCCGCTAATTTGATAGTCGATAGTTGATAGTCAAAAACGACGAATTATGGAGCAAAATCGTCGTTTTTGACTGTCATTTATTGACTATTAAGTTAGCCGACTCCATCCCTGTTGTTCAATACCAGCAAAAACATCAAAAGATCTTTTATTTTTACTTTAGTTAGAAAAAAGATCATTTCCATAAGATTTCATTCTGAAATATTTGCGTAAAAAAGTTCTATGTAACTTAAATCAATGTATTTTTTTGTTTGAAAAAATCAGTAAAAGGGTTCTATGTTGCATTTTGAATAACATAGAACCTTATTATATTAATACATGTATATGAAATCATGAAAGTTGTATGTCTTTTTTACCTGTGCCGTCGCCATTAATTTTTTTCTAATTTTTTTTTTAATTTTATCTAAAAGCCGTTGAAATTACGAAAATTTTGGTGTATAAAACTCATTTTTTGTATTTTGTATGAAATACACCCTTATAATTCTCAGCCAGCGAAATATTTGGCCCAATAATTTCGTGAGTGACATGTACAAGGTTTCATTTCGATACGATAATTGGAAGTAGGCAAAAATTAATTTGGGGTTGTTCGACCCCCAATGCCCCTCCCTAGGGTCCGGACTACTAAAAAATTGTGTAGTCATCATTCGATACGATAATTGGAAGTGGTTCAAAATTTAGTTCCAAGATTTTATTTCATTATTCTTAGGGCCATTTGCTGAATCGAAACTTAAATAATTTATGTTGAACATAAACTCTTATTCCCTACTTTTTCCTCTGCGTAAACTGTCACATAAGGATTTATGTAGAACTTAAATGCTTAAGTTTCGATTCAGCAAATGGGTCTTAGTTAGTTAGTTTATTAGTTACACGTGAATCTAATAAAATCGTATTAAAAACTAAAATTTCTTTCTTTGAAGGTATGTTCCAGAGAAAATAACCATTGCTGACCTGGCGCCAATGTATCGCCAATTCTACAGAGTTTTTGAAATATTTAAATTGGAAAACAAACCCAAACCTTTAGACAAGGACAAGGTGGCTGAGAATGAAGCTGCCGAAGCTAAAAAGAAAGCTGACAAACTGGAAATGGATGACGACGATGATGATCTCGAAGACGTACAAAATCTAAAATTATATTCCTTATAAACTTTTTAATTAAAATTGTTTCCTTTACAGGATCAAAAAGACGACAAAGAGAAGCTATCAAAGAGAAAGCTTAAAAAACTCACTCGCTTAAGTGTAGCTGAACTCAAGCAATTGGTCAATCGGCCTGATGTTGTGGAAATGCACGACGTCACAGCTCGAGATCCCAAACTATTGGTTCAATTGAAAGCACATCGAAACACAGTTCAAGTTCCACGTCACTGGTGCTTCAAACGAAAATATTTGCAAGGAAAACGTGGTATTGAAAAGCCGGCATTCGATTTGCCAGCATTTATCAAGAAAACCGGTATTATGGAAATGAGAGAATCTCTGCAAGAGAAAGACGATGCCAAGTCGCTGAAATCAAAGATGCGTGAAAGAGTTCGTCCGAAGATGGGAAAGATCGATATTGACTACCAAAAGCTACATGATGCATTCTTTAAATGGCAAACTAAACCACGTATGACCATTCATGGTGATCTTTACTATGAAGGTAAGGAGTTCGAGACACGTCTCAAGGAAAAGAAGCCTGGTGACTTATCCGAAGAATTGCGCATTGCTTTGGGTATGCCTGTTGGTCCTAATTCACATAAAATTCCACCACCATGGCTGATTGCCCAGCAGCGTTATGGACCTCCACCAAGTTATCCAAATTTGAAGATACCTGGGCTGAATGCTCCTATTCCAGAGGGTACTTCATTTGGTTATCATGCAGGTGGCTGGGGTAAGCCGCCAGTCGATGAGAATGGTAAACCTTTGTATGGTGATGTATTCGGAACAAATATGATGGATATAGATGTAAGTTGTCTTGTTTTTTTTTCTTATTTTGAAGATTTAAAGAATTTTTTTACTGTTTTAGAGCGGAATTGATGAGGGTGATATTGAGCGTAATCAATGGGGTGAACTTGAATCTGAGTCAGAAGAATCTTCCGAAGAAGAAGAGGAAGAAGGCGAGGACATGGCTAACCAACCAGATGAAAGTGGGCTTGTTACACCTGCTGAAGGTCTGGTTACTCCATCTGGATTGACAAGTGTACCTGCCGGAATGGAAACTCCCGAGAATATTGAACTGCGTAAAAAGAAAATCGAACAAGAAATGGAAGAGTTAGTTTTATTTACCTCTTAATCAATCAAATTCACATTATAATTTTTTCTTTTTAGCAATGAAACACCAGTTTTATATCAAGTTTTGCCAGAAAAACGTAACGATCGTCTTGGCCAGTCAATGATGGCATCCACACATGTTTATGACATAAGCGGTGTCAGCAAAGCAACCACAACTCGAACTGCACCCGAACGTGAGGGTACTGTTGAATTGGCATTAGATCCATCTGAATTGGATTTGGATAATGATGCAATGGCACAGAGATATGAACAACAAATGCGTGAACAACAAAGTCATTTACAGAAGGAAGATTTATCCGATATGTTGGCTGAACATGTTGCTAGGCAAAAATCTAAACGTAAACGTCAACAAGCTGATACAACTAAAACCACAAAGAAATATAAAGAATTTAAATTTTAAAACAAATGTTAATGTTTTTTTTTGCATTTGTTTTACAATTTATTTGATAATAAGTCACAAAAATCTAAATTACATGTATTTCCATTCGGGGATAAATAAACTTTTCAACACGGATATACTTTTAATTTTTTATATTTGAATTTTTATTTGAAAACTTGCTTACCTTCACAAATTTGAAAAATATTATGGCATAACCCTTGAAGAACAACACCAATTTAAAGGTACATAAATACCAGCAAGTTGTAGCACTCAGTCTAGTGATTTTGGAGAGGCAAGTGTATTCGTTGCAGGGCTGCCAGAAATCATGATTTAGCATAATTTTCATGTTTTTTTTTAACTAAAATCATGTTTTAATGTGTTCGTGCCCAAAATCATGTTTTTTTTTTTTCAATCCAAGAGAAAAATCTTTATAATCCAACAATAAGTTTTAATAAGTTATTCAATACCTACATGAAGTATGTATATATGAAATTAACCCTAACGGCCATATTATTCACTAGTTTAAAAAATACATCTGAATGTAAAATTGTCAAATATCAAAAATAAATCCAAATCCAAAATAGTTATCTCGATTTAAACTATGAAAATAGTTAAAAATGACTTTTTTCTCTGTATGATAGTGAATATTATGGATTTGGATTTATTTTTGACATTTCAATTTCCTTACATCCAGATGTATTTTTTAAACTAGTGAATAATATGACCGTAAATGAGTACAAATTATAAACTGATGTATGTTTTCAAGTTTTATTCCTGCCATTTTTGTAATTTAAGTTATAACTACAATGGTTACCTTTTGAAAAAAAGTGGGAAAATTACAAAAGCAAATAATTTATTTTTTCCTACAAAATGCAATTTTTCCGGAAAAAAAAAAACTATAAACTAAATTTTTGAAGCCAATATCTATGATTTCTGCACCATAAAATGAGTTTGAAAATTTTCACTTTAAGACTTTTTGGAAAAAGTACCCTGTGTAGTTATACCTTTGATACTTTATTAATAATATTTTCTAAAATGAACTCTAAATAATTTGTTTTATTCCCCCCTAGACACGATGTGGATGTTCACTTTCTATCAGTTTTTGCTTTTTTTATAAATCATGTTTTTTTTCATGTTTTTTTAAATCTCGAAATGGCAGCACTGATTCGTTGTGTTCATAAAATAAAACCTACGATTTGATGAGGTAAATCATTTCAACAAGGTAATGTATCAAGTAAGGAGTACATAATTTTCGCTAAGCCTTGTTCAAATCTTTAGTGTTACGAAATAAGTTTCTAGAATAAAATGAAAAATTTAATGCCAGTGGGTGTTTTCACATAAAAATATATAGCCTACGCAGATTACTCGAATTTAATTCAAACTTGGTATTTGGCGGACATTGAAGACTGTTCAATGGGATTTTTGCAATAATTTATTTGTGGTCAAGTTAATTGAAACTAACGGTATCCTATCCAACCATGTTACAGTTTTAGAATAGTGTAATTTTCTTAAAAACTGTTTTTATAATTTTAAAAGAAAGTTAATACGCGCTATCTAGGCATGGTCTTGAATCAAATATACTCACAAGTGCATTTCCTAAAATAACTTGGTACTAGTACATTTTTCGAAAACAAATTTGGTTAAGCTGTAAGACTTTTGAGATTAAAATTACGTTCACAAACAATGGTACACTGAAATAATATGTCCTAAATCCTTTTGGCCTAGGTACATATTTGCATTAAAAGTTTATGCCTGATTCTACCACATCTTTTTTCGGAGAAAAAAATGTTCCACATACGCCACAGTGACCGCTTAAGTTTGAATTTTAAAAACTGATTTATTAAATTGTCTATTGCTAACCAAGTAATGCAGCCATCTTTATTTCGTGAACCATTACTATTCATTTTTAAATTTTACCATGAAAAATTACATACATACATTCATAGTTTTTTTTTATATACATATGTATTTGGAAGGAGCTTCGTAGGTATAGTAATATAATAATCAGTGGGAATCAAAGCTGTATCAAGATAATCTGTTCTAGATTTGTTTATGATCAGTGTTAAGGAAAAATTGTGAGCAGTATTATTCCCTATGTAATTACGAGTTATTTTTAGCTTAAACTATAAAATCAATCATAATCATTGAATGTATTTTCTTGCTATCCCTAAAATGATTATTAGTTAAATCAATCGATAGAATAGTTTCCATATAAATTAGCAGGAATCAAACAATTTTTCCCAAAATTTGTCTGGTTGTCATAGGAACTCCATCGGCGAATTTTTGTTTATTTTGCTTTATTGTCTAATAACAATCTCATAAAGGATACATTTTCAAGAATTAATCAAAAGAAGAAATATCAAAAATGGTTTGGACAATAAGCAGACCTGAGAGTAAACATTTAAATAAAGACACAAGATGGGATAGAATCCGTAAAAAACATACCAATAATTTAAATGTTAAGACTTCTTTGGTAAAGAAATTTGTTGAAATGGACTTTATCGGTCGAAATAACACAAAACTATTGAATGGAGAAGTTGATGTAAAAAACAATTTAAATCCACTCTTGGTTATGGATTTAAGGCATGAAATGGTAAGAAATTTTGTTTACATTTTCTATTAAAGTATTGCATTTCTATAAACCATGATGAAAACAGTTTCAGAAAAAAACAAATAGTTCACCAATAAATGTGAAAAAATACAAAGCAAATACTGACAAATGCATAATGCATAATTTGGAAGTCGAAGAACACTATATTCTTAATGAACTTTCAAAATTTAGGGATCAGTTAGAGAAGAATCGGCAAAAATTTAAAATTAAGCCAGTCATTTTGGATAGTGATCATGATCATTTTAAATTAAATAACGTTAAAATTCTTAAGAGCCTCGAGAACTCAACAAAACATATTGAAGATTTCTATCAAGCACCTCAAAAAGCAATGGAACAATTTGATAATTGTCTAGCTCAAGAAGTAAATGATTTAAGAGAAGAGAATTCTGAAAATGAAAGCTTTTCAAATTCATTAATTGAAGAGAAAACTGGGAAGGCTACTGATATGCATTGTGTACGATTTGAAGACAAAGTTCAAATAGTCAAATACAGCAGAGAGAATTCAACTTGCTCAAATACTAGTAATGGTATCGACTCTGTTATATCTGATCTAGCTGAAGAAGCACTCAATGAAATCGAGATGGAAAATGCATTGGAAGAAGATGAGTCCACTGACATTCAAATAAAAGGATCTGCACTACAAAATAATCTAAACGATCCTCTGATTGTAACTAAAATGCTTCCCGAACAAGAAACTCAAACGAATGTTGAAAACGATAATTCAACAATTTCATCCGAAGAACCGGAAGGAAGTTTATCAAATGAACAAAACGCTATTATCGAGCAGTTATTCCAGGCTAGAGCACACTCGAATGTGGGCCTTTTAAGAAATTATTTTCTCAAATGGATTCACTATACAACAATACAAAGATGTGAGCGTCAGAATTTCTCAAGTCGAAATGATAGAGTTCACAAGATAAATGCTTTCCTCGATCACATTCGACGAGAAAAAAAGATTCAAGCAACATCGAACGTTTCAAAGCCACCAATAAACGGAGAAACTAAAATTCAAGCTGCTAACATTTCGAAAAAATATCAATCAAAGTTAGTCTCTCTCTTTAAATTTATAACTCTTAAATTGATAACCAGTTTATATTTTTTACAGAATTAAAATACAACAGGACATCATAGACTTACAAAGACTTAAACTTGAACGACAAGAGCGACTTATAACTGAGCTTAAGCTGAATAAACTGTCCGATGAGGCCAAAGTAGCTCGTGAAGAGATTAAAGCCGAATTGAAGAATGCATTGCGGACGGGTGATTCGAAGGCCCGAGCCAAAGCTAAATGTTTACAAATTATGGGCAATTTAAGAGATGAAGAGGATGATGAATTCGCTCGATTACAGGGTAAGGCTTTGTTACAACCAAAGTTTCTGACAAATATGCAGGAACGTGCTTTGGTAAGGAGTGTAAAACATGAACAAGCCAAACAGCGTCGTCTTCATCAAGAAGCTGAAAGAGAAGCAGCTAAAATGGCTGTTGAAGAGGCGAAGGTAAGTAATAAGAGCATCAATTTTTACACTATTGTCACATTGTTTTCACCTTTTTCAAATAAAACAGCGCCAAGAAGATGAAGAAGCCAAACGAATGCGAATGGAACTTTTGAAGGAAAAGCGTCGTAAAGAGAAAATGGTAAAAATTTTAAAAGAGCGTGAACGCCAAAGAGCAATTGAGAACAATAAGAAGGCTCAACAATTCTGTCGGCATTATCTTCTTCGACGAATAGGAATGGAGGGTTTCAAAAGATTACTTGAACGAAAAATAATAAATCAGAAAAAGTCAGATACTTTTCGAAAACAATTACTCAAGAGAAACACATTTCGTGCTTGGAAAAATCTCTATTTCATAATTGTTGAGCGTAAGAATTATCTCGCTGATGAATTGCATGCTAAAATGGTTATTCGATGGGCATTCCAAGCATGGATGAACTATTTGAATGAAGAAAGAAGTAAATATTTGATAGCAATCGATTGGTATGAATTGAAATTGAATCAAACCATAATCACACAATGGTTGGGTTATACCAAGTTACAGAAAATGATAGAAGATGTTAAAATGAAACAAGCTGAACTTCATCATCAATGGTATAATATTTTGTTGGTGGTTGGTTAAATGTAAAAAATTTTATCATATATTTTATTTGTTCAAAGGCACCTCAAATGGAAGGTTGTTGACCGTTGGCAGCAGCTTCCTCAGATTCTTAAATTAGAAAAAGAAACCAATGAACGCCGACAGAGGTGGAGAATGAAGATCTGGGAATTACTGCCTGATTACACACCCAATCAGGATATTATTTAACTTTAGTCTAGTAATATGTTTTGTAATAATTTTTTTCTTAAATCAAATAATACTCATAAAAACAGTATGTTGTGGCTCTTGTGGAACGAATAGGTACCTTGACATAGAAAAATTTTCTGTATTCCTCTCCTATTTTATGGAGGTCTCATAGCTGAAACGGACTAAGTCCGAAAAAAAATTCAAATCTAGTGCTAAAATCTGCGCAAGGTTTGTATTAGAAGTCCAGCTAATTAATTAAATACAATTAGTTCTATAACAATAAAATGTTTATTCAACAACAGCTTGTAACAGAATGAAAAATATTAATTTTGAAAACATTAATTTATAAAACAAAGCTTCTAAGCTTTCTCAAAAACAAGTAAGATATAGCTGGTTACAAATATTTTCAACAGTTTGACTCACCTAAAATCTTTTTTTAGTTTGATCCAAAGGTGTTTCGATTCATATTGTCATTTAAAAAAAAAAAAATATTTACCATAAGATTCAATAGTGACGTATTTACTTTAACTCCTTATATCTTCGAATTCACTTTATGCGACTTGGCCCTCGATATAACAAAAATTTTAACATCCAATTTATCTCACAAATAAACTACAAAAAATAATAAATTAAATTAAAAAGAAAAACATAAATTATCACAGTGTAGTTCAGGTACTTATTTTATTGCTTTTATACTCCGAAAAATCGATTGCTAGACACATCTACAATATACTCACCAAATATGAGCTCTTTATATTAATAATAAAATCCTCCCATTAGTAAGTATCAACATCCTAATGGGCTTCGACCCGTCAACCATGCGAGGACTGGTACACAACAACTTTGATTACGAACTCTTTAATGATTCCTGAGGAGAATCTTACCTATTTAAAGCTTTTCGAAAAAGTTACAATCAACACGAGTTGATTTCGATACCTAATACTTACCCATCAATCAACCAGAAGATCTCAAATACGAAGAAATATCTTGTAAATTTAGCAGTAGATTAAAATTCGTATATCGACTTGATAGGTATAGCGATCAGGAAAATTTTATTAAATAACGGTATTTTATGCGATTTAAAGAACAAATGCCACACTTATCGATAGAAGATATGAGGCGTTCAGAATAATAATGGGTCAAGTCCGTTTTAAAATTGTGCCTTATTTAGAAATTTGAGAAGCTTTTTCTCAGGGACTAAAAGAGCTTTTGAAATAAATGTTTCAATAGCTCCATATCTCAAAAATATATTTCTTTCATACTATTTGATATAAAAGGAAACATCTCTCCTATAGAGTAGTGGACTTGATGGCGGTTGTTAGTA
This sequence comes from Episyrphus balteatus, assembly GCF_945859705.1. Lineage (NCBI taxonomy): Eukaryota > Metazoa > Arthropoda > Insecta > Diptera > Syrphidae > Episyrphus > Episyrphus balteatus. The sequence continues at coordinate 3,471,995 of NC_079134.1, read as the reverse complement.
CAAAAACCGGTTTTCGGTTTTTTCGCTTGATTTGATAGCCAAAAAAAAAATTTAACTTAATTTGTCAAGCAAATTAACGTCGGTGCGTCGTCACAACAAGCTGTACATGAAGCTGCAGCCTAAACGGGCGGACGGATTTTTTTGAAATTCGGTATAGATGATTTTTTCGTAATTTCCAAGGTTGGTTTTTTTTTTTTGTTTTTTAATATCTCGCTTAGAACATGAACCTCCCATACAAATTGTTCGAGGTATTGCAATTTTCTCGAAAACGGCTCTAACGATTTTGATTAAATTTGATACACGTAATGTTGTAAGTAAAACTGCCTTTTTAGTTTTTCTCAAAAAATACGGATAGTGAAAATATGATATTAACATTTTTTTTTTTAAATCGCTGATGTCGGCTCTTCCCGTACATCGTTAATGAGTTACTACAATTTTCTCAAAAACGGCTGTAACGATTTAGATTAAATTTGACATACATAACGCTATAAGTGATTTTAATATAATTGCGTTTTTTGTTTTTCTCAAAAAATAGGGGTAACGGAAATATGGCGTAAGAAATTATTAAAAAAAATTAACATATTCTTGCATTTCTTATGAAATTGCTTAAAAAATCAAATTCTAACTAATTTAAAATATTTTTCCTAAAAAGCTACTTTTATCATAAGAGCAAGTACGTGCGGCCCCAGTCGTGCATTTTATTTAGATTGATTTCGTTTTATAAGAGTTCTTAACTCACTTTTAGTAGTAGTTTTGAGGAATTTTTTAAGCTGAATATGAATGAAAATTTATAATAATATGGGAATGAAAGTTTTGATGGTTTTCAGTTTTTTGTCTCGTCTGGTCTTTTTTTTTTTGTTCGTCGTTTTTTCAGCCGGTTTGTTTCGGTTTTTTCGCAAAAACCGGTCAAAAAAATCGGCCGGTTTTTCTCATCCCTATGATTTCCTATCGATTAGTGTAGGATCTTTTCTTGAAATTGCAGCAATTATCGTTTTGAAGCATTTTCCTGATCCGTTTTCCTGATCGCTATAACCGACCCCTAACCAAATTTTTTCCTTTGAATTTATAAGATAACCGGACACAACGCTTTGCTCTAGGAATAAAAACTTTCCATTCACGTGAATCGAATAACAGAATATGGCTGTTTGTTAAAACATAATATTTTTTGTTTTGTAGTTTTTTTTAAATAATTTATTCATTGTACCCCAATGCATATAAATGCAATCAAAATACCTTTTTTTATATCGCAATTAAAATCGTTTATATAAAAGCCAAAAAAAAAAAAAAAAAAAACAGGACATCATGTTGTCTCGCAGATTCTATTAGATCGAAGTGTAGAGAGTAATTGTGGTAATGTATACCTTTTAGGCAGCTGCTTCCTTAGCCTTTTTACCCTTCTTAGTTGCAGCAGTAGCTGCTTCAACATCAATTGGAGCTGGTTTAACAAACGGAATCTCATCTTGATATTTTTCAGGCATAAATTTCTTCAAAACCTCTGGCACTTTAATACCAGTTTCGGTTTGATGAGTCTCTAAAATAGCACAGATGACACGAGTTGCAGCACACATTGTTGCATTCAACATGTGCACATAATCTACTGCAGCATTCATCTTCTTTGTCTGGCCATAACGCACAAGCAGCCTCCTTGCTTGGTAATCCAAGCAATTTGAGCATGATACAAGCTCACGGAATGCACCACTGCCTCCGAACCATGCTTCCAAGTCCAGCTTTTTTGAGGCAGCATGATTAAGGGCACCCGAAACAATGTTAACAATTCGATATGGAATGCCAAGGGACTGACAGAATTGTTCAGCGTTGCCAATCATTTCATCCATCATTTCCCAGGACTTGTTGTCGTGTGGCGAGGTCAGCACAAACTGTTCGACCTTTTCGAATTGATGCACTCGGAATATGCCACGAGTATCACGTCCATGAGAGCCGACTTCTTGCCGGAAGCATGTCGAGAGACCAGCATATTTGATGGGCAAGGAAGCCTCTGGCAACCATTCGTCACGATGGTAAGCGGCGATTGGTTGTTCGGATGTGGCGATCAAGTACTTTTCATCCACACCAGCCTCTTCAGCCTTTTCGCTACCTTTGCCGACAACTTTGTAAAGTTCCTCATCGAATTGCGAAAGTTGTGCAACTTCTTGCATCACCTCTTTGCGCATGAAAAATGGGGTGTACAAGGGGGTGTAGTCTTTTTTGTATAGGCTATGGAGTGCGTGTTGAATGAGTGCTTGTTCAAGGAACACAGCAGCCCCTGTGAGGAAATACCCCCTTCCACCGGAGACAACGGCTCCCTTTTCAGCATTCATGCCATCAATCATGACAATGAGATCGACGTGAGAGTATTTGCCACGAGCTGTGCAATCACCGAAGGTACGCTCGACCTTGTTCTCCTCCTCGTCGTTGCTAACGGGTACACTTTCATGCAAGTGATTGCCAACCTCACGGAGGGCAGAATTACGAGCTGCTTCAGCTTGTTGCAAGAGCTTTTCGTTTTCGGCCATATCTTCGTCGATGAGGACACGAACTTTCTAAGGAAACCGAAAATACACTTTGACATGGAGTCTATAGATTCAAAAAAGATCCAACAAAAAATCCTCTTACCTTGATTTGATTGACAGTCAGACTTTTGAGAATATCAGCAGTTATTTCAGTTAGATCTTTTTTTAAATTCTCAGGAACTGGTTCCTTGTCATCTCCTTGTGGTTCTTTCTTCTTCATTTTTTCACCGATTTCTTTGCTGCAAACATTTTTAACTTTGTTAAGATTGTCTGCACGATGTCTTCGCTGTCGCCATTCGGTGTCCTGATTGATGACGGTCTCAACCAAAGCTACATCTTTGAAGCGTTTGGTTTGATTTTCACGAATTTTGTCGGGATTGCCACCCTTATCACTGCGGAAAAGATCTAAATCCAAAACCATGTTTATTTATTCGCTGAAAATTCGATATTTTTGAAGAATAAAAAAAGCCCAACAACGTGGCTGCGAAAGGCAAATGCTCTTTTTTGATGATGTGAAGTGAAATGAGTAATGACAAAAGCCAACAAAAAAATGAAAAGTCAAAAATATTATATTCGAGGCTCGAATGTCAACTAATAATTTTTCGCGTTCATACATACAACTTTTAATCTTATGCCTTTTTTCACAAAGGGATGTTATAGTTTCTCTCAATTGGGGTTTGGTGTATGCGCTACGGTGGGCTAAATTTGTACTGAGTTGCCGAGTTGTAGGGCCGAAATACGGAAAATTGTTTTTCAAACCAAACTCTGAGGCAGAGTTGTACAAATGCGGTTCAGCCTTGGTTCAGGAACTTAACTTACCGGGTTAGCTTTGGTTCAACTTTAGTTCAAGGATCGATTTGGCTATTTTAGCTGTATAATAGACTTTGAACCAGTGCTAAACCTCAGCTTTAGCTCCGATTTCTGAAGATAAAAGTTGCTAATATGGAAGGCTTGTGAAGTTCCAAAAGTTAAGCTTTTACACAGGGAGCTAGTTTCCGTTGGTTGCGCTAGTTTCCATGATACCTAATTTAAATTCCATTGATTTGAAGCTGCCACCAAAGAAAACGCTTGTGTTTGTGTGGCCTGCGTCACTCATTTTAAGTGGATAAGCGTCCCGAGCGTCCCCTATCACTGCATATAACGTTTTAATGTATTAGAGATAGGAACAAGCACTCCAAATAATATAGTCTCCAAGGTTTTCCAATACATTTTTATTTAGCTACAGGTTTTCCCAAAGTTTGGATCGTATTTTTTTATTATTAAATAATAATAAATAATAATGACAAATTTTGTCATGTAAAATAATTTTTTAAAAACGCACTTGGCAAGTCCATGTTGTTGAGTTCTGAGGTAAAATTATGAACGTTCGCAATAAAAAAAACACGATAAGTAAACAAACCCACTTCGAGTATCGAAATAAGTGTAACCTGTCACCTATTTTCACAAAACCACCTGACATTTGTCGTTGTTTTTATATATTTTTTTTTTTATTTTTATGGCCAAACAAATAAATTATGTCTGTGGAATTAAATATTTTAACTCTTAACGTATGGTAAGAATCAATTCATTACTAACATTAATTAATAATTTAATTAATGTAAAATATTTTCAGGGGTATACCTTATATATCAGATGATCGAGAGACACGTATAAATTCTATTAGCACCGAATTGTCTAGTGGCAAATATGATATCGTTAGTTTACAGGAAGTTTGGTCACAAAATGATTACAACTCAATTAAACAGAATCTCGAAACTGTTCTTCCATTCTCGCATTATTTTTACAGGTAAAGTAAAGCTTGCTTCTTATTTTTAAACTATGATGAATTTTGCACATATGGAGTGATTTTTGTTTGTTTTAAAGTGGTGTCATGGGAGCTGGTTTGTGTGTCCTTTCCAAATATCCCATAATCGGAGCATTGTTTCATGCTTGGTCAGTTAATGGATACTTTCACCGAATACAACATGCTGATTGGTTCGGTGGAAAGGGTGTTGGGCTTTGCAAGATCCTAGTGAATGGACACCTTGTTCATCTTTATAATGCTCATGTAAGATTGACAATAGCTTTATTGTCTTCATAAAATTTGTAAAATCTAAAAATCCACGGAAAGTCAATGAATCTGTATAACGAGTGTTGGACTGCATTACTTAAAGCTCAAATAACAAAGTTTTAACAAAAAAATTTGACCGCTCTCGATTAAAACAATTTTTAAACACAAATTACTGAAAAATTAGTACCACTGAGTCATTCCATATGAAAACGTCCAATCGGAATTGCTGTCTGATTTTTCTCAAACTTTGTTAGGTTTCTTTCTAGGACTGTAAGGAGGTAAGGGTCATTTGTTGAATCGAAACTTAAATAATTTATTATTTATTCTCTACTTTTTCCTTTGCGTAAACTGTCACATAAGGATTTATGTTGAACATAAATGTTGAACATAAATGCTTAAGATTTGATACAGCAAACGGATCTAAATCTATGGGGATTTAATTTTAAGTTGTGTCGCTTCCCCGCTACCCGCATTCGAACTTTTTAAAAATGTTGTTATAACTTTGCTTCTGAAAACTTTTCTATTTAAGACATTTTGTTTGAAACGACTCTTAGAGTGGAATTCATGGTCGTTTGTTTGTTTAAGTTTTATTTAGCAACTTCTGCCATTAAAAAGAAAATATTTACAATTTTTTTAGAGTAAGTTACATTTTTTGCTCCTTTTAACATTTTTTTTAAATATTAGTTAACATTTAATCGTATATAATTCAAAATTTTTCTTTAAAATTCGAAAATTGTTTTTGAGGCTTTTATAGATTCCGGTCGTTACTCGAGTGTCGAGTAAAGATTTTTTTCAACTCCAGTAAGTTCATAAATATTTCAAGCAATCGCTCAAGGGAATTGAAAATAGGGCTGTCACTTGAGTAAAGAAAAATCTTGTCTTGAAGAAATTTTTTTCTCAAACTCGAAAATTTGACTGATTTGAATTAATTGTGATCAAAAAAATTTGTTTTAATAATTCGCCAACAACCTCGTCGTCCCACTCGTACAACCCGAACAAATATTCGCGATTCATTTATTATATTTTGAAATTAGTACAAATTTTAATTATTCAATATAAAAAAACAAACGCTCGCAATGACACTTGCGTTTTAATGTCAACTGACTGAAAAAAAACTCAAGCGTTTCCTCAAGTAAAAAAGCCTCCTCAGACTTTCACTTGAGAAAAATTTCGACTCCAGTGATGACTATGAATAAGGATTCGCTTGAGCGAATGCTTAGATATTTCTCAACTTGAGTGACGACTATGAATTAGGCGCTTAAAGCTTATAAACAATAGTTTTTGAGTAAAAATCATGTATGATTTGAGGCGCTCAGCGCAAAAACGGCCGAACCCAAAAAACGGGTTAAAATCATATTTTTACAGTTTCTTTTTGAATGGCTTGTAATAGTTATAAAAAAATATTGTTCAACTGTTATTTTTTATTTTTTTTTTTTTAGTTAGGAGTGTTGGCTATATTTTTGGGCTAAGGTCTCATATTTTTTTATTCCGAAACTACATTTGTTATAAGTAGTTTGGGCAATTTTGTCTGTGAAGCCAAGAGTTTTCGGCTCTAATTTTAACTTTAATTAATATAATTTAATGGGAATGTATTTGTATATCATAATTTGTTTTATTGCAGTTGGATTTGTGTACTCAGTTTAATTTTTTTGAAATCCCTGAATTAAAAACAAATTTTGAAAACCTAGTAATTTTACTGAATTTTTGTGGTTTTTGACTGACTCCAGTACTTGGCTATTATGTGTGCGTGGCTGATACTTATTGAGTTTTTGAAAAAAAAAAAAACACTTATGCTATGGTCTCACGGTTTGGCTAAAGATAGAAATATGAAATTCACAGTGTATTTAGTTCTTATCTTCAACTATTAGTCCTGAAAATAAAATTTGTATTTGTAAAACGCTAAAAAGGCAAAATAAACCCCTATTTAATGATATGATTTACTATGCTAGACTTCACACATAGAAAAAAGAAATTCACACTATACTTAGTTTTAATCCTTAACTATATACATATTCTGAAAATTTCGTTTTGTTATTCACATATCTCCTTTGCACTAAAAAAAAAAACAAAATAAAACCATATCTAAAACTATGATTCCATCATGTTTGACGTAAGATAGATATTTGAATTTTGCGGTGTATTTAGTTCGTATTCTTAGCTATAAATTTTTGTTTTGCTATTTAAATATCTTCTAGATCTACAGCTTGTATAAAAAACAACTAAAACACCAAAAACTATTAAAACTATTAAAACGCAGTAGGTATCTAGTTTTTATGAATAATTCATGGATATCAATCAATTTTATTCATAAAAACAAAATTTGTATGGTAAACCTTTTTATTAGCTTTTGCTTATTAATAATAACACGGTGTAACACTCAAAAAATACGCGGGCGGAGACCTATCAGGTTTTGTAGAGCTAGTCGCACTGAATACGAAACGGTATTTGAAAATCCCCTAACACCCCCAAAATCTGGAGTTACGGGCAAAAAACGGTTTTTTGGACCTTCACCCATTGAAAAAATTCTAGCTTCGACAATTTTTTACCCATTTTCGATTTTTTTACAGTTTCTGATAGAAAATAAATATACCTTTTTAACAATGTATAAAACATGTAACTCGGTTAAACCACCTAGAATTTATAAGATGTCAAAGTTCAAAAATTCAATTTTTTTTGTCACTTGCCCAACTTCGGCATCAATTTAAAGTATATGTTTTCAAAACAACATGCTATTTAAAAAATATATTCTAAAACTATATCTATTTCCCAATCGATCGAGGTATTTTTTATGAAAATCACTTCAAAATTGGCTTAGAAAAAAAAATTTTTCGATTTCAACCCAGATACAGAAATTCGAACTTTTAGGTATAGAACAAAAATGTTGTTTCGGCACGTAGTAAGATAAGTTGGGCGCCAGGATTTGATTAAACGTTTTTGTAGAGGAGCTCAATACAAACATTTTTTTTCTTTGGGAGGGGGGTCTATCTCCCCCCGTTTAGGTGGGAGGGGCATTTTTCTAAAAAAAATTATCAAAATAAAAAAAAATTATTAAAAAACAACGGCAACACTTACAGTAATAAATGATACCATTTCCAAAAGGCAAAATTGTGCATTTGGTTCTAATTTCTAAATCAATATAATATTACCAATAGTTTTTGAAATAATCGATTTCAAAGTTAAAAATAGGCGAAAAAAAATTTGTAAAAACTCATTTTATACTATTTTTGTCCAGACTGTGAATTTTAGTAAATAAATTACTTAGGCAGAAAACTGCCTCTTAATTCCTTATCGAACAGTGAAAACTATATGTTTCTATGTCTTCTAGTTTTTGAGAAAATTGAAAAATTATTTTATCAGATTTTTCTTTTTTCAAAATATTTTTTGTTTTTATTTGTTTTTATTTTTCAATTTTCTCAAAAACTAGAAGACATAGAAACATATAGTTTTCACTGTTCGATAAGGAATTAATTGAGGCAGTTTTCTGTCTAAGTAATTTATTTACTAAAATTCACAGTCTGGACAAAAATAGTATAAAATGAGTTTTTACAAATTTTTTTTCGCCTATTTTTAACTTTGAAATCGATTATTTCAAAAACTATTGGTAATATTATATTGATTTAGAAATTAGAACCAAATGCACAATTTTGCCTTTTGGAAATGGTATCATTTATTACTGTAAGTGTTGCCGTTGTTTTTTAATAATTTTTTTTTATTTTGATAATTTTTTTTAGAAAAATGCCCCTCCCACCTAAACGGGGGGAGATAGACCCCCCTCCCAAAGAAAAAAAATGTTTGTATTGAGCTCCTCTACAAAAACGTTTAATCAAATCCTGGCGCCCAACTTATCTTACTACGTGCCGAAACAACATTTTTGTTCTATACCTAAAAGTTCGAATTTCTGTATCTGGGTTGAAATCGAAAAATTTTTTTTTCTAAGCCAATTTTGAAGTGATTTTCATAAAAAATACCTCGATCGATAGGGAAATAAATATAGTTTTAGAATATATTTTTTAAATAGCATGTTGTTTTGAAAACATATACTTTAAATTGATGCCGAAGTTGGGCAAATGACAAAAAAAATTGAATTTTTGAACTTTGACATCTTATAAATTCTAAGTGGTTTAACCGAGTTACATGTTTTATACATTGTTAAAAAGGTATATTTATCTTCTATCAGAAACTGTAAAAAAATCGAATATGGGTAAAAAATTGTCGAAGCTAGAATTTTTTCAATGGGTGAAGGTCCAAAAAACCGTTTTTTGCCCGTAACTCCAGATTTTGGGGGTGTTAGGGGATTTTCAAATACCGTTTCGTATTCAGTGCGACTAGCTCTACAAAACCTGATAGGTCTCCGCCCGCGTATATTTTAAAACCTCATTTTTGTAACACCGTGTAATCTGTTTCAAAGAACGATTTAGAAACCGAAAAGATTTGTGTCTCAAAAGTAGTACATTTTTTTTTAACATTCTAACGGTAATGTTTCAAAAACGCGAACTGATTGGATTTTTCTGAGTTCGGGTTCAAGTTCAACACACAAAAAAAAACCTTTTGAAAAGAACAATTTAGCCTAGGCAAAAAAAATATAATTTTGAAAACGAGTGTTATAGTTCTGTCCCTTTTCGTCCTCTCACAGTCCATCATCATTAATTCTGCAGTCTTTTGAGATCAAGTTTATAACAGTTCTTCTAAGATATAACTTTTAACTAATATAAATAAAGAAAAAATCCGAACAGTAATAAAAATTATTAAAAATTAAGGACGGACAAAACATTGTTTTTAACATTTTTCTATAAACTATTAAAAACACATTTCCAAAGTTTATATAAAGATTCATTGACTTTCCCTTGATTCCGAGGTATAAATCTTACGCCACTCCACTATAATTGAAACCTTATTCTATAGTTACATGCAGAATATGATATCGAGAATGATGAATACAAGACACATCGAGTCATTCAGGCATTTGATACAGCTCAATTCATTGAAGAAACTCGTGGTAATTCTATTCTACAAATACTAGCCGGAGACTTAAATACCCAACCTCAAGATATTTCCTACAAGTGAGTTGCATTACATCAATTGAATGATTTTCCTAACAACCTTTTAACTTTTCTAGAGTTCTACTTTACAATTCAAAAATGATAGACTCCTGCCCGGACGAGAATATCGGCACAAATGAGTGCAAACACAATTCATACACACCAAAAATGCTGGCTGAGAAAAATCCGATAGGAATTCGAATTGATCACATTTTCATTCGAAGTTCAGATCTCTATGATGCACAGATTGTCGAGTACTCTCTTCCGCTGCCCGAGCGAATACCAGACATGAAAATAAGTTATTCCGATCACGAGGCTGTGATGACCAAAATAAAACTTACTTCCAAACAATGCTCAAGCGATAAATTGGTGGATGATAAAAATGGCTATTGCCAAAAACAAAACCCATTAGAATTATCCGAGTTGAAGACTATTACAGTTCTGCAAGAGTGTGTGCATTTGTGTGAGACAAGCTTGCATAAACTCAAGACCGATCGCATTTTATATTTTAGCATAGCGATATTTGTAACGTTTTTACTTTTGGCTCTAGTTGATTATTCAGTGCCCGTTGGATTCAAGACATTGTATCTTTTGCTTAAATTTATTCTATTTGGAATTGTTTTGTTTGCATTGTTTATGGGGACATTGTGGAATTATATAGAGCGAAATGGTATTTTGTCGGGAAAAACTTCCATGGAAATCAAGTTGCTGAGGCTGGAAGAGTTGGAACTAGAATTTAATTAATATCACATTTATTATGATGACACCCATAATTCCATAAACATAAGTAAATAAAATATAGTGTGTGCTTCGTGTAATGAAATGTCTTATTTTAACAGCGCCGAATCAAAGGAAGAAGAAGAATTAATTGAATTAAATATATCGCTCTATGAACAAAGTCATAACTCAAAAAAACTTGTTTTTCAGGAAACTAGTTTTAAATTTAGTATCGATCTACTTTTGTATGTAAAAATTAGTTTCTAAAACAAAACTAGTGCTCATCCTCCACCAGTTTTTAAAATAATGACAGCATTCAAGTAAATGAGCAATATAACGTAGCAATAAAAAATTTTTTTGTTCAGCTGGGAAAATAATAAGATCGAAAATTATTCTTATCAACTATAAGAAAAACAGATGCTATCGGTAAACAAAGCTTACGCTTAATTGTATCGATTGTAAGTCTATGGTACCATCTTCAAACTGTTTGGCAAGTTAAAAAAGTTATAAACAAAAATATAAATGGTCTACTCATCATGTGATCAAATAGTTGAATTATTTTTTAATCTAATAATTTTTCAATACTGGTAATGAAGGTTGACTATTAGCTTTACTGCGAATCAGAAAATGTTTCGCAATACTTTGTAGATTCCAATATTGACTTACCTTTCCCATTTGTAGATGATTAACATTATTGTTATAAAACAGTAATATTTTTCAGGTTTCTAATTGCTTTTACGAGGACATCATATGCTGCTGACGGGGAATGCTCCGGTTCATCGATGGGCAGATAATAGAATCAGGGAAGATGCCTCTTTTCTTTTGCAATTCATTGTCCTATAATAGGAATGTAGGAGGAAAATGTTAAATTTTTTTTTACTGTACGTGTGCGATGGTTACCTTCAGTACACAATTTTTCGAAACCCCAGAATACATTTTTGAGAACTTGTTTCACAGATACTGTCGTATTTAGGAGTATGAGAAATTGGCTGTTGCGTCAGTTTTGTTTGTGATTCTGATAATTTAATAACATTTATACTTGCTGTTTGTACTACTGCTTATTTATAATAATCGATTTATTGTTCATTTATATGTTTGTTTGTAAAACAAAGTGTGCCCGCACACTACAAACTTTCTATCGGCCTACAGTTTAGTCGGTCTCTTAATCAGAATGAAAATGTATGAGAGTGCGCACACTACAACGATTGAGTATCGGCCGATCAAAAAGTTTGTTTGATCGAAAAAAAAGTTTGTTTTGCTACACAATTGCCTTCAAACTAATATATTTCCTAGCGACCCGACTGTTTAGTCGGCCGGTTGTGCGCACACTAGGAGCCCAACCCGACTAAACTATCGGCCGATAGAAAGTCTGTAGTGTGCGGGGACTCTAAATATACCTATATTCAATCTCATCACATTGGAAAAGCCTTTTGATAAAGTCTTTTAGGTTATTAGCCCAAAACGTTTTGAATAAATAACAGTTTTTAGTAATTTATCTTTGAAAAATGAATGATTCATCTTCATTAATTAAAAAAACGGGTATTCCACTTTTCGATGGAACAAATTTTAATAACTGGGAATCTACATTGAAGAAAATCTGGAAGAGCTAATTGAGGCTGGAAAGGATGAAGCAGAAAAAACAAGAATTCGACACGAAGAAAAGAGGTGCAAAAGTATAATTGTGCAAAGCGTTACTGATAGCCAATTGGAAAACATTAAGGGGAAATCTTCAGCTTAAGAAATGGTTGATGGATTGGCGAGTATATTTGAACGCAAAACAATTGCAGGTCGAATTATGCTAGAACGTCAACTACATTCTATGTCTTATCGCGAAGGTGACGATATGAAGGTTAATATCTTGTGTTTCGATAGATTGATCCGTGACCTCAAGAGCTCTGGAAAAGAGATGGAAGACATTTATATAGCGATTTCGTTGATGCTTACTTTGCCAAAATCCTACGATACCTTGGTTATAGCTATCGAGACCATTGAGTAGGCAAATTTAACATTAGACTTTGTCAAATGTCGATTGCTGGATGAGTACAACAAACGCAATTCAGGGTCTTCTGGTGTCAGATCAACATCGGTTTCAATTAATGGAAATTTTCTTTGCTATGGTTGTGGTCAAGCGGGCCACATCAAGTCACAAGGCAACAAGAAGACGAAAAAGAATTTCAAGAAGAATTTAAAGACAGAAGCACCGAATAAGGGTAGTGCGAATGCAACATCATCAAATGAAGCAGTCGTTTCGTTGAGTGCTGTGAGTGGAAGTAAACTTCGAACTGGTGATGATCAACTAAAAACATCTGTGAATGCAGCAATCAAAACAGATAGAAGAAGTGCATCTGTAAAGTTTATTCTTGACTCAGGTGCTACAGAACATATGGCAAATAGTGAATCCTATATAGACACAGCAAAAATAGCAAATCATGCCTTTGTGGCTTGTGGCTACTAAGACTTTCATAAATGATTTTAAAGCCGATAAGGGAATTTGAACATAGTCATCTTCAATTGTCTGAAAAAAAAAACTCAAGCCGTGAGCCATATGCAGATGCACCTGTAGCTTTATTCGTTTGTTTTAATTTTGGATATCGTTGCTTTTATATCTTAAGGTCAAATAAACGGATATTTGAACGTCATCAAATGAGTTGAATGCATTTTCCTGCCTGATAACGTATAAAAGGCTTTCTTTTCTGATAAGATCTTCTGAAAAGTACAGCTGTGTTCAAAATAATAGTAGTGCCTGCAACAAAATAACATTTTTTATATTTACGGTGCTTCTATGGTTAAAAATTTAATTTCTTTGATGCCAAAGTTTGTAACGGTCAATTACTAAGAAATGTATCGTAGTTTTAAAATGAAAAAGAAGGTGACAAATAGTTTTTCATTGACCTTTGGTTGTTCTTTCTAATTTGACCTGTTCAAAATAATAGTAGTTAAAGTTATTTTTGAAGAATTTAAAAGCGGTTTATAACTTAGAATATTTATTTTTGGTTTAAAAGTAAGTACTCATATAATTTGAACAATTTTTCAACAAAAAACGATTTGTTTCGGTTTTAATCTATTTAAAGTTCGAAGAGCAAAACACTGTAGTTCGGATAACGGAAACTTATACGAAAGCTGCTTGAAGAAGGGAAAATCTACTTGGAAATTCAAGTTTATATTAGGATGCTTCTCTACAATGGTAGCTAATGCAATAAAGTCAACGAAAGACCCGAAACGCGCGGTAGAAAAAGAAAAAAGACCGTCGTAGATGACAGGCGTATTGTCCAGATGAGCAAAGTTGAGCCTTCTGCATCGTCGTTTCAAATCCAGAAGGCTTTAAGCCTGGATTGCAGTGCAGTAAACATTCGGAGGCGACTGTTGGAGATAAATTTGTACGCTTGAAGTCCACGAAAAGTTCCGTTGTTAACTAAGAAATATGTTAAAATACTAAAATTTTCGACCCTCCATGTTTAACTGTTTTCGTCGTATACTTTGGAACATATTCCGTATTGGGTGGACGTCGGACGTATTGTGGAGATCTAGTACCACCAAAGAGGACAAATTTGCTCTCATCAGTAAACAATATGTTACGCCATAACTTCGCTGGCCAGTTTATGTGGTTTTTTACAAACTGGATACGCTTTCTAACATGCTTTGCGGAACTTTTCGTGGACTTCAAGCGTACAAATTAGTCTCCAACAGTCGCCTCCGAATGTTCACTGCACTGCAATCCAGGCTTAAAGCCTTCTGGATGTGAAACAACGATGTAGAAGGCTCAACTTTGCTCGTCTGGACAATACGCCTGTCATCTACGGCGGTCTTTTTTCTTTTTCTACCGCGCGTTTCGGGTCTTTCGTTGACTTTATTGCATTAGCTACCATTGTAGAGAAGCATCCTAATATAAACTTGAATTTCCAAGTAGATTTTCCCTTCTTCAAGCAGCTTTCGTATAAGTTTCCGTTATCCGAACTACAGTGTTTTGCTCTTCGAACTTTAAATAGATTAAAACCGAAACAAATCGTTTTTTGTTGAAAAATTGTTCAAATTATATGAGTACTTACTTTTAAACCAAAAATAAATATTCTAAGTTATAAACCGCTTTTAAATTCTTCAAAAATAACTTTAACTACTATTATTTTGAACAGGTCAAATTAGAAAGAACAACCAAAGGTCAATGAAAAACTATTTGTCACCTTCTTTTTCATTTTAAAACTACGATACATTTCTTAGTAATTGACCGTTACTAACTTTGGCATCAAAGAAATTAAATTTTTAACCATAGAGGCACCGTAAATATAAAAAATGTTATTTTGTTGCTGGCACTACTATTATTTTGAACACAACTGTATGTCTGCTTGTTCTTCCATTCCTGATAGCGTATAAAAGGCTTTCTTTGCTGTTAAGATCTTCTAAAAAGTATCTCTGCTTGTTCTTCCATTCTTATCACTACACAATTCTGTTCGACGTTAGTATTCTTGTATAGATCTCGTAGATCTTTTGGACCATTGATAAATTTGTTTTTAGGAAATTACTGTAAAATAACAAACATGATGAAAATAACGATAAAAACGGATTCAAAATTTTCTTGTTGAAATATTTCCAAAACATGACGTGTAGAATTTTACCGACCTCGGAATAGAATATTTTCAAGATAACAAAATTATAATTAAAATAGATGCCTAATGTATGTATATAAGGATATAAACTTGAAAGTGAATTACAGCAACTTCAAATATAATTCAAAGAAATAATATTTGCTTTAATTTTTTTTTTTAATTTTTATATACAATAGCATTTTATTTTTCCTAAAAAGATTCAGATCATTAAACAATGCTAATACATTTGATACACATAAAATACATTTATATAATTTGTTCAGCTAAGTATAAAAAAAATCAACTTAGATTCAAAGTAAATTCTTTATGAGTCTTAAATATTGTTTTTTTTCTTTTAACTTATAATAATTCGTTATATATATCCTGAAAGAAAAAAAATTAATTTATTGTTGTTAAATGTCTGTCTGGAGAAAGAAGAGAGGGTACGTTTTTTGTGTTTTGTCCCAGACACCAAATTATGTTACAGCCACCATGAGAGAGAAAGAGGGAACAATATAATTATATTTTAACCAAAATGACAAAAAGGTTGTTTAAAACGCACCAGCAGTGCGCACAGTCATTTTCCAAACCTAGAGAAGCTATATAACAAAAGTTCAAAAGTTGATTAGTGCGACATGGACAACAATGTTAGTAGCGCGAGAGATGAATGTGAAGAAAAACACATCAGTACGTTAAGGCATCGTGTAACACACGTAATAACCTACACGACGCACTTAAATGAATGAAAAAAAGGAATGCAATACTCTACAACAACCTGATGACTTCGATCAAATCGGGGAATGATAAAACAACAACGACAATGTACATATTTCAGTTAGTCTTTGGCAATATTATATAAATATATAGAAGGTATATATATGAGAATGTGTTAAAACAGAATAATATAAAGCCCACACAGTTAATGTACAAAACAAAAGTATAAAAAAGAACTATACTGAGCATTAATTTTTTTTTTTTACGTCTACGATAACGATGACAAATAATGACGATCACGATGGCAGATGGCTATAGCGAACACGTACCCTCGAAACAGCAGCGTAGAATAATATTCAAGCCTTTGGATTACCCATATTATACATAATTCGATCTTTTTCTACACCTCGCACATCGATGCCGAGCATCTCGTCAGTGGGGGTGCTCAGCCAGTCAGAGTTATTGCTATCGGATTTTTTAATAGTACCCCCTCCACTGTTTACCATTGAAATGGAGTCGCTTTTTGAGGAGCTGTCGTTTCGGGTGGTCGTGTTCGAGTCAGTATTGGAACCACCCCCTCCTCCGTTTTTACGGGCTTGAAGGAAATTACCCGAAGTGGGTGCCCCATAGTGTGGTGAGTATTCTTTAATTTCGTCTCTCTTATTGATATTAATTGCGAAATTCGATGA
Organism: Episyrphus balteatus; assembly: GCF_945859705.1. Lineage (NCBI taxonomy): Eukaryota > Metazoa > Arthropoda > Insecta > Diptera > Syrphidae > Episyrphus > Episyrphus balteatus. The sequence continues at coordinate 3,455,696 of NC_079134.1, read as the reverse complement.
GTGCTTTGACGAAGAGGCCTCAGGAGCTGCTGAAGATGTCGAAGGCGCTTGAAGAAGATTATCTGTAGCTCCATAGCGATTTTTGGTTACCATCGGATTACTAAATGACTTTCTATTACCTGTATCGCTGTCTGTCTTGACTATTCCAGCTGCCATTAGGTAGTCCGATTCACTGCTGGAGCGACGGCCTCGTGACAACGGTTGATAAGCAGTTCGTCCTTGAAAACGCCGACTTAGTGAGCTACTAACAACGCCAAAGTGCTCACTCACATCTTCTTGCATGTCGGAAATATCGATCATGGACAAACAGGCACTAAACCAATTAGTACTTGGATTGTTCCAATATTGTGGTAAATTTACATGGAACGGATGGTGGGGAAAACTATAAATATGGGCCACAGCTGCAATGAACATTTCTATACAAATGAGGAAGTTCTGAAAGAAGTATAAAATTGTTTAGCAATTATTAAATTGGATTTACAAAAAAAAACAATGTATTTACCTGCAACATGAGTGCCAAATTTGTCGATTCACCAATGTCGGAGGCGTTGCCGATAAATCTTTGAAAAATTCCATAGTACACCATCATATTTAATAAGACCCCTTGACTATTTAAAATCAAACAATGTAATTAATTAAAATAGAAGCAGCAGCAAAATTTAACAAACTTACAAGAATGAAAAGAATACAACGGCTTTTATACAAAGAAATTTAGGAATTGGTTTCATTGGTTTTAAGTCCTCCTTTAGAAAATAAATACAACACAAAAATAAGTTGTAAGTTTAGAATATGGTTAAGATATTATACGCACCTTATTGGCTTTGTAGAATAGAACCAAACAATACATAGCAACGAACTGAGAAATGTTGTTTATGAGAACAATATAAGGGAACGCAACGTCACCAGCAAAGGTTCCTTCTCCATAAACCCCGCATAGCTCACATATGCTAAGTAAATTTTCAAAATTATAAAAACAATTACGTGTGATCTTAAAAACACACTAATAAATCAAATGAGAAAATTTGTGCGAACAAAAAATATACCAAGTTTTTACTAATATAGGAGGTCTTTAACGGTTTTTTTTTTTTTGGAAGGAAAACAAAATCTAAAAAAAAAGGTAGCTAATTTTGGATGCCAAATAGTTACATTTTGGTGAAGCAGGTACTTGGTCGCAGAATTTAATAAATCTGTAAAAGCTATGTACATTAGATGGAGTTTGGTATAGCTCAAGACTTAAATGGATGTGGGGAATTTGCCCTGCCACTTTTAAGGTCTATTGCTCCTCAATTATAGCTGCAAGTAACTTCTTACAGAAAGTTCTCTAGGTTGATACTTTTTTGTTATTTAATCTAACGGTAATTCTGTAAAAAAATGAAAATTATACAGCTCCAGTCATCTCAAATCTTTTATTGGGTTTTATTTGGAAGATATAAATATATGTATAAACAACCCTGTTCCACATTTCCATTCTTTTTTAATTCTTGCGAATTGTGGTATTCTAAAAAACTATGGAGTTGCTATAACTTTATTTTTTCGACGTTTTCATTTCGTTATGATTTTGGTACACCATGTTTAAATCTATGTGAAAATCAATTTCGCTTATTCATTTAAGATACGCAGTTTGACTAGGAAGTACAATTGAAATTAACTTTCGAACAGATGCGAAAGCAGCAAAAAGTTACATAGTAGGGCCAAGTATGTGTTACATTCGCAGTTGCCAAGTATGTGTTCTACTGCTTTTTTGTTTCGTTGCAGAATCTGCAGGTAGCACTAAGCATTTGCAGTGCACTCTAAGGAATCCAATTATTATTCTCAGGTTAATCCTGCTCACATTGATGCCGATTGTCTTTTTTCTTTTTTGCCTTTCTAAGCAATTTTTTGTTATAACTTTTTAGACTTTCGCGGTTGTTATTAGACATAATAAAAATTATTTCGGATTATTGTTTGATCATACCGCAATGTGGTTCTGGGTCCATAAGAGGTTCTGTGGTGCCTGCTATTTATAGGTCACACTTTTTCAAATTTATCTATAGCATTTATATCGTCTTGAAGTATGCTTGAAAAATGCCTCATTAGAATGGAAAGCTCAAATATTCCAACTCCAGTTCTATTAGCAATTCTCGATCCATCAGTGAACCATTTGAAGGCGTTTGCATTGAGAATGTAGTTCGTGGGTTAACTTGCCAATTCTGTCTTGCTACTAAACCCATTCTGTCTTGCTACTAAACATATATTAAAACTATTTCTTGATCATGCAATCTCTTGGCAGGCTTTTAACTGTGGTGTTCAATATCAAGATTCTCTGTCTGATGCCTATACTTTTGCTTATACCAGTTCCTTCCGTCACGTATTGTTTCATTAGCAGTACTACTACTACCTATTACTTCATGTAATGGTAAGGAAGTTTTCATTGAATGCCTGGTTAGTCGTTACTGCCTGAATCAGCAGCAAGGGTCCATAGGGCCATTTTTTTCTCTAATGCTCAACTTAAAGCAAACTCTCGAGTTTGCGAACTTGAGAGTTGACTTTAACTCGAGAGTTCAAACGCAAGTTGTAATTTCTTTTTATTCACTAATTATTTTCTCAACTCTCCAGTTGAAGATCTAAAGTTGACCAACTTCAAGTTTGAAAAAAATATCCCTGGGTCAGAAATATGAAACAAAAACTGTCATTTATTTAAATTAAAATTTGAATCTGTCATTTCGACGGCATATTTGTTTTCTTTGGAATATTAATTCGTTGCCACAATAATTGCCAACAAAATTTTGACAGAAAAATAAAAAAAAAATCTGAAGCAAACTCTCAAGTTTGGTCGGCAAACTTCTACTTTTTAGGGAAGTTGAGAAAACTGGAAGTTGATCAACTCTCGAGTTTAAAATCGAAAGTTGAAAACGTCAACTTGGAGTGAATAAAACCTAATTCGGAAGTTGAGGATAAAAATTCTTAAGTTATGTTCAACTATGAGTGATAAAAAAATGGCCCATAGTACCCTTCCCTGTGAACAGTCTCTTATTGTAGTAATTGTCTGTGTTCATTTCACCTGTATTTGCCTCTGCCGTTCTTGTGCTCAGCATTTTCTTAATCCATTTAACTATTCTGATAGGAACACATTTTCGAACAAGAGCCTTAGATACTGATCTATGAGAGGTGTTATCGAAGACATTTTTATGAGTAATTTTGATCTTATGAACTTGTCGATTAATTTTTCTAATGTATTTTGTGAAAAAGATATTAATCTTAATTAATTAATCATTGGCCAGAATGGCTTTTGATGAGTTGTATCTTTTTTCCTATTTTTGGAATGAAGATTATTTTAACTCCTCTACCTTTTCTTACTTAATTCTCCATCTGTTTTATATTCATTCTACTACCATATTATTTGCCTCGTATTTAAGACATTTTAATCTCTTTTCAAACAAAAACAAATATGACAGAAAATAAGATAATTGTTTCTGGTAAGATTTATAATGCTAATCAGACTTTCAATTCGATCGAGAAGTATTTGTTGTTAACACTCTTCAAACAAAGATAACAACCCCACATGTCAAAATCTATTCAAATATTAAGAATTGAAAGTTATTTCAATTTTTATTCTTATCAACAAGAAAAAAAAAAAAAAAAAAAAAAAACAGATTGAGTTTGGTACTTAAGAAATCTTATCTCATAACGAAACCTAATTCTGTTGAAAATCCATTGGCAATGAAATTGAATCTACAAACTTAATCAAACTAAAAAAAAAAAAATCATGTGTGCAATTCACACGTGGTAGAAGTGAAACCTTAAAAAATCATTTTTCTTGCAAAAACAAAATAGAAAAAATCTACCTATTTTTATTCTATTACCTTCAAATCCATGTTTTTTATATGACAACCTAGATAAATTTTATATATTCTGAAAGCTTATTGTCTTAGCTCAAAATATATCATCGATTATCTATGAGACATCTACAAAAAGAGCTAGAATTTTTTGAACTCGAACAATTTCCATCAAAAAAAGCGAAAAAAAACACGTATTTTTATCTTCTCACACTATTAAATCCATTTTTTCCCATAACAATCTATACAAATTTTTACACCATCTGAAAGCTTATTGTCTTAGCTCAAAATATATATATCGATCAGGTGTCTGAGACATCTACAAAAAGAGCTAGAATTTTTTGAACTCGATGAAATTTCATCCAAAAAGCAAAAAAATCATTTATTTTTATGTTCTCATGCTATTAAATCAATTTCTTTGTTTGACAACCTATAAAAAATTTTATACCATGTGAAAGCTTATTGGGCACGTTCAAAGAGCTAGCATAAAGCTATCGGATAGCTTTTTGTTGTTGTAAACAATGTTTAAAATTACCAAGGAAACGAACCATTTTCTGTCAAAAAATAATCTGAAGGTATCCGAGAATTTCTGGTATACCTCAGGTATTCAAGTGATCAGCTGATAAACATTTAGTTTTTTTTATTTTGATTACTTTTCGGGCTTAAAAATAAATACAAATTTGCAAGAAATAAAGTCAAAGCGATTGTGCAAGTACTATTCAACAATAAAAAAAATGTAATTTGCTCAAAATAAACAGTTTCCTCTTCTCAATATTTTTTGGTAGCTGCTTGGGCAAGCTATCTGGATAGCTCTTCGTTCAAAAAGATATTCCAGATACGGGTATCCCAGATAGCCTATCCGATAGGTGTTTGAACGTGCCCATTGTTTCACCTTGTATAATGACGTATAAATCTTATTTCAAAGATGTCTACAAGAGAAGTTAGAATTTTTAAAGTCAACCATGTCGAATTTCCAGACTGAGATTACGGTACTTCCTACATTGGTAGCTGGTCATCGCCAACAGATCTCCACAGGTGTTTTGAGGTATTTTTAAATTTTTTTCAATTTAAGATTGTGTAACTTGTAGAGCACTTAACGTTATGTGTGATATATCAAATAAAAGGTTATGTTATCAACATGCGTATTAAAGTTAAACCAAATTTGTATGTGCACTAGATCAAAAGATATAACGTGTGTTGGAAAAGAACATCTTTTTACCGTTATCTCCGAATTTTGATTATGAAATTAATTGAAATTTTGTACAATTATAATTTATTTAATTACCTATCTACAGTACAAATTTCAATCATCTATCTATTAAAACAAAAAAGTTATAACAAGTTGAAGTCGTGTCGCGTTTTCGTTTCATCTTGTTTCAAATCACTACGATACTAAAGAAGTTTTCACTTCAAAAATAACAAAATAAATGATAACATAATTTTCATGGGAAAAAATGCATACACATATAAAACAGAGTAATATACTTACACGGATATAAAAGTTGTTATAGGCCTTACAACCGTATACTGCAAAATACCGTGCTTGCAGTTGTGTATAAATTCCCTGCCCATTTCCCACGGACGCATGCAACACAACGGAAAGATGTGTCTCACTTGGGGCTTATGTTCCATTGTGGCTTCCAAGTCCATTCCCAAATTTAAGTAATTTAGCAAGTAAACCATGAAGTTGTATATAACATAAGCTTCATAACATTCACGTAATGAGTCAACATAAATCGAGTGTTCAGGAAATAGCAAACCCAACCACTAAAACAAATAATTTATAAAACCAATTTATTATTTAATGAAAAACATTGAAAAACTTACAGCATTTAAAGCATAAATAGGCACCATCCATAAAATACGAATGATGTGTTTTTGTAAAACAGGCTTCGTAAAATGAATTACATGTTGAATGATGTGCCAAATAGAGATTGGCACAGCAGACAACACAAACAATCCACCAATAAGTATCAACTGATCCTTGCGCGTGAAACCATCTTTGACGGAATTAACAATGAGCAGCGGGACAACGATTATGGCAAATATCACATATGTTACAATTAGCAGGGGACGAATCCAGATTCGCCATTCTTCGCAAAAATGACGAAAGTTTAGTTTACACATTTTTGCTTTGTTTTATTGATATTTCTTTGGGAATTTTCATGCTTTCTTTAAGCGAGGATTTCAAATAAAATGTGATGTGGGCGTTTTGCTGATTATGAATAATTAGAAAATATCTAAATTTTTGATAATTCTTTTTTATTTTTTGTTTTATTTTTGGGACAACTGATTGAAAAAATTAGTGGATTTTTTCTCTTTTTTTTGATAAACTGCTTTCTTTTCTTCTGTTTACTACGTAATGTCAAATATTTTTTATATGTGTTGTTCTGTTGTTTCGTTTCGATAGCAGCAGCAGCTGGTCGAGTATCGAAGATGTTTCTTTTTTGAAAAGTGATGCCAGAAGACTATAATTTAAAATTCACAATAGAGAATTTTTTTCAGGAATTAAACTTTAAAGCCTGGTACGCTGCTCGGGCTAAAATTTAGCTGAGATAAAATTCCCATACAAGTTATCGATAACTTGTATGGGATCCATTTTATCTCGGCTAAAAATTTTCGATAATTTGTATGGGAGCTAAAATTTAGCGCGAGCAGCGTACCAGGCTTTAGGGCCAGTTGTACAAACGTGGTTCAGCCTCGGATCAGGAATTTAACCCACCGATTTCGGCGGATTAGCTGCGGGTCAACTTCGGTTCAAGCATGGATGTGGCTATTTTTACATATTTGGACCTTGCACCGGTGCTAAACCGGAACCTTACCACCGATTTCAGAAGATAAAAGTTGCTGAACCATGGATTAAATATTTGTACAACTGGCCCTTATGGATCCATTGTGATACCACAGATGACTATAGCAAGTTAGGAACTCACTACCTGAATCACTCGGAGCTTCTTATGAATAGGGATAGACTTTTAACGTCCGTTTTCACTAGATACCTATCTAGCGTCCTCGAAGAAGTGTTCTCCTAAATGGAGTTTCCTTCTAATAGCAGGGCAGGTGCACAGAAGATGTTGAACAGTTTCCTCTTTTTCTTCATGCAACTTCTGCAGAAATCTTTAGAGAAAACGCCCATTCTTTTTGCGTGTTTAAGCCTGGTACGCTGCTCGCGCTAAATTTTAGCTCCCATACAAATTATCGAAAATTTTTAGCCGAGATAAAATGGATCCCATACAAGTTATCGATAACTTGTATGGGAATTTTATCTCAGCTAAAATTTAGCTCGAGCAGCGTACCAGGCTATAACAACAACTGTTTCATAAAGCCTGGTACGCTGCTCGCGCTAAATTTTAGCTCCCATACAAATTATCGAAAATTTTTAGCCGAGATAAAATGGATCCCATACAAGTTATCGATAACTTGTATGGGAATTTTATCTCAGCTAAAATTTAGCGCGAGCAGCGTACCAGGTTTAGTACACATATTATGTGTACTGTGCTTTTCAAATTCATGAAACATTTAAAAATAAAAATTATTGGCAGCACTTAATTTTCCGATACTCGTCGATATACCAATCGGTTTTCGATAGATGCCACCCGAAAAAACGATAGTGCTGTCAAACAGAAAAAAAAAACAAAATGGTGATCGATGGAACGATAGTTTAGTGATTTTTTAACTAGTAATCGATTAAATTGATACAACAAAAACCGTTCAAATTAGAATAATTTCAAACTACAAAAATCCAACATCAAAATATCCAACACACACAAAAATGTATCCCCGCAAAAAGAAAAAACAAGATGAACTCGAAATTTCCTACTCAAAAATCCATGTACCCAAAATGAAAAGTGTCTTTTGGAAATACTTTGGTTTTCCCGCCGATGACAATAACGAAATTATAACCAAAACCAAAGTTGTCTGCACTCTATGCAAGTCACTTCTTAAAAATCATTACAACACCACAAATATTCGAGCTCACATTCAATCAAACCACAAAGCCATATTTTCCCAACTCATTTCAACGCATGGCATAAACATACCGCCAAGAAAGCCAAACCAAAACCTCAAAAGGTCAATCAAAGGCTCCCCAAAATCTAGAGGTGAGAGTAGTTCTCCACCACAACACCATCGTTCGAAACAAGTAAAAGTCGATTATAGTGACTCGTCGCTCATCGAAGAGGAAACATTCAACATACCGCTAACTTATGAAGACACCGAAGACGAACCGACGATAACAACAACCGATGTATCGAATATATTCGATGAGGCAATTGTGATTGAAGATCAAACTGATTTGCATTTGCCAGTGAAGTCGTCACGTGAAGAACAAAAAGTTCTTGCTCCTCTCAATATTACTGTCGACATAAATCCAATTCAAGTTAATTATAATATTGAAGAAGCTTTGACGAAAATGATTGTAACAGATCTTCGAAATGTTTCTTCAATCTATGATTGTGGAATGAAGGAGTTTGTGACGAGTTTCTTAAGCAATCAGATTCTGCCGACGTTGAGTAAGGTATGCATTTTAAGTTCTTGTATTTTAGGCAATAATTCGTTTAGACTAAATGGTGTGATAGTTGGTGTACCTAGTACTTACCTACTTGTTGATAAATCGAACTAATCGAGATAATCGATAACAATTCGAACTTAAAAATACCAAATTCACGAATAAGCGGGTGGCAATGATACAGTGGATGAACTGCTTGACTGCTAACCTCGATGTATGGGTTCGAGTCAAGCCTTAGACAGAATTCTCTAATTTATCCCTATCTTTATATTCCTTCTAGCTAGCCGTGCAATTTGCATTTAAAAATACCTTAGATCTTAATTAATCTGCTATTCAACACTTGTATCGGGTATACTATCAAGTTCAAACAACTGAACCCAGAGGACTGGGATTGGAAATTGATAGGTAATACTCTGGAACCGATTAAAACTTTACTCCCACTTGCTCCAAAAAAACTTCTCATTCCTCAAAACTATTTTTTGCAATTGCAAAAAAGGTTGTAGTGCCAAATGTGGCTGTAAAAAAGTCGGGTTGCTGTGTTCTCCAGCGTGCACCAATTGCCAATGTCAGTCTTGCTCAAATAACCGCAGTTGAGTACAATAGAGGAAGATTCCTTTGATTTTATGGCGTTTTTAATTGGCAATCTGGAAGCAAAAAAAAGCAATCTGAATGCGTTCAATTGGGCAAAACTGACAGTTCTGGTTCTGAAAAAAAATGAATTTCTCTTCTGGTTTTAAAAACAGAATCGGAAGCAGAATCACTCACACATTCATAGATTTAAATTTTAGCAGTACAAAATGTTTGCAGCACAAATACAAATGAGATTTGGCGCGAATACACATATATGTGAAACATGTTAAACTCAAACAATACATTCACACCAAACTTCAGATTCTTCGGAATAAAAAAAAACTGTTCAATTGGGATTCCGAATCGAAGAACAATTCCGGATTGCCAATTAAAAACGCCATTAATGAAGAGACTAATGACTTATGACCCAGCAACATTTGAACAATTTATCCAGCAAGAGGAAAAGGATGAAAAAGAAATCGAAAAAACATGACGGTTTAAGTAGACATTTAAGAGTATGAATCAGTCTAAAATGTCAAAAGAAAAAAATCAAAACAATAGTTAATCCATCCAATAATCAAAATCAATAATAAGGTAGTATCTTGAACTTGACTGGTATTTTTCCCTTAAATTATCCTTAAATTGTTATGACAGATAGGGCCATTTGCTGAATCGAAACTTAAAAAAATTTATGTTGAACATAAACTCTTATTCCCTACTTTTTCCTCTGCGTAAACTGTGACATAAGAATTTATGTAGAACTTAAATGGTTAAGTTTCGATTCAGCAAACGCGGCGAGTACACTTACTCACAGGTGGCGTGGAAGTGGAATATGGAAGTTTTCGAATAAACCTCAAATTTTGACCTTGGTCCCCGAAAAATTTTTGTTGCACACATAGGATCGATGGGGATTTTTAAAACTTTGTTTGTAATGGTAAACCCTAGCTCTCCACCAAAATTTGGCTTTCCGGCAGGTTTTGTCTATATTGACCGGACTATAAAGGCATATACCTAGTTAAAATTGCTATTATTTTTATTGAGCTACACATCCGAAGATAATGTAGATATGCGCCCATTAATATATAGACCCAGATAGGAGCCTTCGATAGCACCAGATTTGATTTCATCACTATAGTCATAACTATATATGAAGTTTTAGAATGTTTGTTTACATCCCAGTTGTCGTCAAAGCATTGTTATAACAATGTTTGGCTTATCTTATCAAGTTTTTGAGATATAATCTTTCAGGAAGGGATGAGACACTTACGAGTCTACTAAGAACTGCAATTCGACATTTTGACCTAATTAGTGGACTCCGAATTTATTTTAAAAACTGAATGCGAGCTTGAAATGAAATTAGAGGGTTTTCCAGCTAGCATGAACTCTCAAAATTCTTCTCGTCATCTACCTAGATTTTTGCTGATCATTATAAAAGTGCATTCGAAGAATGCCTTTCAGCAAGTTCTTCCCTTATCTTCTTTTATTGTTTTGGCTCACGTTCTTTTGTTCTTGAACTCTTTTCTTTTTAGGTTATATTGTGTTAGGTTGGGCTAGGTAAGGTTAGGTTAAGTTAGGTTAGATAAAGTGAGGAACTCCCAACTATTCTTCTTCTCTTTTCTTCCTCCTGAGAAGGTGATTGATGTATGTGCAGATCATATCCCAGTTGTGTTCGCTAGCTAGCATCTTTTAAACTATGTTCTCGGAGTGATGATGCAGATGTCTTCAACGCAATTTTTACAGGATCGGCAAAACGACGAGTCCTGCCTGCCACTAGGAGACTCTCAAGAAGACCAAGCGCAAAATACCGTCTTCACCTGCAGCACATGGGAAACCGAAAGAGAAGAGACACTTCGGCCTCCCAAGACACTAGAATACACACATTTAATTAATTTATTGATTTCTGAGGCTGCTATAAGTGAATTATTTTAAAACTAGATAACTATTTTAGCCCTTTTTTAAAGAATTAAAAAAATACATTTTTTTATTAAAAAAAAAATTATATAAAAATTAATCAAAAATTAGATCCTGATGTTAAACCAAATTTTAATTTCATCTTTAGAATTTTTTTTGAATCATTCTTTAATTACTTATTTATTTTAAACTTATTATTAAAGTATTTTTGTTCTTATTTTTCCAGATGGAGAATACGATTGAAAATTTTTACAACAAAAAATTTGAAAAATTAAGAGATCGCATAAAAATTCATTCTCAAGTCAAATCATATTCGTTGAGCTTTGATGTATGGACTAATATTGAAGGCAAACAATTTGTTTCAATACATTACAATCACATTTCTGAGGAATTTGAAGATCAATTCTGTGATAATTTGTATGTTACCATTGAACTTAATAGTTATTCATCGTTCGAGACGATTTTTGCAGGATTCAATTTACAAAATTGTTCGGCAGCAATAATTAATAGCAATAATGAAATAATTAATACATTTTTATCGAGCAGTGGTAAGAAATTTTGACAAAATTATAAAATTCAATTATTTTCAACAATTTCTTTTATATTTTTTCTTTAAGACATTCCTATAGTTTATTGTTTTGGATACATCATTAACACGTGCATTTCAAATATTTTCGCAATAGCGGAAATCAATTCGATTTTCAATGAAGTAATAGATGTTATGACTCGTTTTGCTTCTGAGATAGCCTCTGTGGTAAATGTTAACTTTTAATTTTGTTTTTTATGCAACCAAACTAATTGTGTTATTTAGGATACCGAAGTACCATCGGTTTGTGAAGAATTCGCCATATCTAAACTTCATGTCTTGAGGTTTTTTTGCGAAAGTGTATCTTGGCCCGAAGATATGGACTTACTTCTAGCGAAAGCTAAACAAATTGTTGATATATTGTCCCCGCTTGAGGTAAGCTATAGTTTTTTTTTGCTCTCTAATTCTTTTTTTTTCTACAACACCATTTTCTTCAGATAACAATTGATACATTGCGGGAGGAAGAAATACCTTTGAGTAGTTTGTTCTTGCCATTTGCAGAAAAAATTATAGAAAAACATTATGTACATAATGAGTTTGATGATTCATTAGTAAACGAGATGAAAGAAACAGTTATAGACCAATTTAAAAGAAGGTAAATTTAAAGTCTATCTTAGTTTAATGAAAGTACTAAACAAAAAAATATTAGTGTTTGTTTGAATAATCTGTTAACAGTAACGGCAGTTCTAGATCCAAGGTTTCATAAATTTATCTCATTGAAAAGTATGACAAGCTGTTTAAAGACTTTGGAGACAAAATACCAACAAATAGGAAAACAACAAAACAGTCCACAAAAGACTGAACATCCCAAAGTTGAACCACAAAAATCTTCAAGAAAATCACGTAAGAAATTTGATAAGTCTAACATTTAAAATTCTGATTAATTATTATTTCTTTTTTTTTTTTTTTGAAGATTTAAAAATGTTTTTTGTTGATAACCTAGAGGAGACCCCATCAAAGACTGTGCAGAATGAAAATTTCATTGAAATTGATTTGCGAAGGTATCGTGATGAAGCATTTGCCAGCCTAGAAGAATCACCAATCAAATGGTGGAGTCAGTGGGGAAGTTCTTATAAGAGTTTGCGGCATTTATCAGATGCTTATTGTTGTATTTTGGGTTTTGTTAATCTTAGCTTGAAAGATCCGTTAAAAGACCAAATAAATAATTATAGAAGAAGGTTTATTTTGACAGGAAAATTAATTAATCAAATTATATTTTTGAATAAAAACCAATAAAAAAAATAAAATTAAAATCAAATCGAAATACATAATTGAACAATCTTTTTAAGTTTCGTATGAGCATTTTCGGAAAAGGTTAACTTGGTGAAGAAGGGATGGTCAGTATTCTGAAAGGAGCTGATTGGAAAATGTTGGCTCAATATGTCAATATTTCCAGAGCTACCGTTATATTAGGATGTTAATGTTAACGTTAAATAAAAGAAGAAAGAAATAGTTTATTAATTATTATAATTTACAAGTTTTCTGTTTTTTTTTTTATATAAACTATATAATACAAACTTACATTTAATATTAATATGCAACTTATTATAAATTATTTCTTTGACTGTTCGTCATTTCTAAATAGTTCTAAGCTTTCTTTGTTCAAATGTAAAAACAAAATTTGATTGATTATATTTTTCCTCAACATAAATCGACGATTAGTAATCGCTACTCGATCAACTATAGAAGATTTAAATAAATTAGTCGAACAACATGGTACACACATATAATAATCAGATATTTTACGAAGCTTTGGATATACAAATTCATTCTCTTCCCACCACTTCATTGGACATTGTTCCAAGTCAGCACCACTCTCGCTTGTATATTTTATAACTTCATACTCCAGAGAACGTTTCAAAGGTTGTTTCGTTTCCGTTTTGACACCACGATTGAAGAATAATTTGAGAGCTGCAAGAAGAAAAAGGGTTGTTGAGTTAAAATTGTTAACAGGCAACATTGTACTTACAAGATTTTCTCTGTGGCGTTTTGGATTCTAATTTAATTGGCTTCTGTTCAATGACATCATTGGCTATAAGATGCTCAAAACGATGTGCCACTGAATCTTTTATATCCTGAAGGCTTTCAGTCTCAACTGTTACACTTTGAAATCGTGGATCAAAAAGTGACGATTCTGATAGAAACATGTTGCTTAAAATTCTGTAAATATGAATACAATTTTTATATGTTTCTTATTTAATAAAAGTTCTAATCAAACTAGTCCCGTGATGTGTTTTTGTCATTGTTCAAAGAATCAGTTAATGGGGTCTACAATGCGTTGCGATTTACCGATCCCAGTCCATTAATCAAAGTTAATGGCAAGAAATGCAATTTCAAACACAAACGAGATAAGTATGATACTGGGATCGAAATTTTTAATAACTTAACTAACCTCTGTGTCAATTCATCAATAACAATATTTTTCACATCGGTTAGGGCTTCAGTCTCACAGAAAAACGTAGACAAATATTCGTCTATTAATTTTCTACTTAAGGGTTTCATAAGCGAACATAAAGGTAACGGTTCATCGGCTATTGTTTCTAGGGTAGTCTAACGATGCACCAAAATACATTAAGAATTGTATGTAACTCTTATTAAAAAAAAAATAAAGACACTCACCTTAAGTGGACTTAGGAAGTTAACGAGTTGTTTGGAAATTTCAATTGCTTCTGTGTTTTCTTCATCGACCATTGACAGATGATCTTGAACAAATTGCAGGAAATTAAACTTTGACCAGGGATTCTCTTCGAAAATTTCAGGAAAACTATCTAACTGTAAAATAAGTAGAAAATGATAATATAATAATTTAATTTATACAATGAAAAAAAAAAAAAACAATTTTAAAACTGGTTAAGTAAACTGGGCTGCGAGTTATAAATTTTTACTTGATAAGTGCGATCGTCAGTCATAAAAAAAGTCGTGAATATTCTCTAAATGGTGATTTTAACAGAAATCATTTGAGGTAAAGTAATAAGTGCTCCCCAAGCGAAGCCAGGCTAGTCGGTAGTATTTTATTAAATATAGTACAAAATTAATTTTCTTACCAATGTGGCACAATCATGTTTTTCGAATAATTCTAGTGTTCTCTTATATGCACCATTGACTGCTGTGTGTGCAAATATTGACATCATACAATTATTAACTACTGATTCAAAACAAGGTATGATAGGAACTCCTGTAAAAAGAAGAAACACAAATTAAATTCTTTTCCTCTTAATCAGAAAACATACATTTGAAAATAATTTATCTTACCAAGTGTTAAAAAGAATTGTTCAACCAATTCATTTTCATCACTCATTATAACTGCAGAGCAGTTACTCAAGTTGAAATCACTAAAAACAGTTGAAAGCTCAAAATTTGGTGTAATTTCAAGTGTGGTATAGGCTGTCAATTGTAAGCGAGCTTCAACTGGTATCAGATGATTGAAATAAATGCAAACTAAGCTTTTTTCTTCGACATTGCGAAAAAATTCCATGCTTATTGCGTAGGGCTTTGTATTTGTGACCGCTCTTATCTGCTGATGGATCTTCTTGAAGTTCTTATTGTACAGTTTGTTGATTTTTTGTTCAATCTGAAACAAAAATATATAAAAGGAATTACAAAACATTTCGTTTTGTTTTTAAATTATTAAACAATAAAGACTTTAGTAATTCTCGTTGGAAAATTGCCCAGATTGGTAGCGAACTAAGCCAAAATGGAAGCCTACATATTATGGTTTAAACAAAAAAATTATAGAACATCTCCATAGGTTTAAGGAGAAAGAAGGAATGTAGAAAATCCTCTGTTTATATAAAAGAATAAAGTGAAATTGAGGAGAAACAGCAATACTTAAGCAGGAAGAAATATGTCATATATTTTCCATTTGAAATGGGGCAGCGTTGAACTATACCGGGAACTCATAGACAATCAGCAGCCAGATGAGGGCCATGTATCAAATGAAGTTGGATGCTATCTAACCACCGCACAGTGTGGCCAATAGTATCAAAAGCTGGCAAAAATAGCTATTTTTAATTTGTACCGAAATTGCCAGATACAAATTTACTTTAATAGAGGGATTAATAGGCTGCACAAAACCGGTTTTTATTTATTTTAGGCTAACGGGGAGAGTAACTACACTTTAAAATGTCACCATTGACGAAATTATTCGCTATTTAATTTTTTTTTAGCTCCCATGGGTGTTTCAAGTTTTAAGTGCTACTTCGTTAAAACAAAAGATAAAATTTTGAAATAAATATGGAATTACAAGCAAAAGGGAAGCTTAAGATTATCATTTCTCTTTTGAATTATGAGTGTGTAGTTTGTTTGAAATAATTTTTCGAATTCGGTGTCTTTAAGATCATTCGTGCTTTGTGTGCGTCATACAAAGTCCTTGAGAAAAAGTTCATAACGGTGTGAAGTGGCGCTTTGTTTTTGGTGTCCCTTTATTGATGAGAGTTTCATCTTTCATGTCAATTAAAAAAATGTTGCCCATGTTTGCCCCTTTTTGAGTAAACACTATGTGAAGTTATCTAAAAATAACCATTTTTTTGTATATATTTCTCAGATTCCGGTAGTGCTGACAATACCGGTCAACTAGATTTTTGACACAAGGACCTAATTATACTTTTCTGAAGGTTTAAGAGATTCTGAACTCGTATTCATAGTCAGAATTATTTTATTAGCCACAACTGAGAGTGTGTACGTCTAGCATGCTGGCTAAAAAATTTAAGAAAATAGTGTTGATCAACAAAATGGAGACTTATCTTGAGATATCTCATGCATAAAATAAGATCGGAAAGATTTAAATAGTTTTTTGAAGAAGTAAAACAGATCACGGCGTCAAACTATGCTGAAATATTAAACCACAATTAGCATAACCTCAAAAACATTCAAAATAACGTTTTTTTCTTTGCATTTTATACCGTTAATATTTCAAAAAACGGAAGCTTAAAGCATATTTCTGGATGTGTATTCGAGTTCAGTATTCCTAAATCCTTCAGAAAAGTATATTTTGGTTCTTTGGACAAAAAAAAGTTTAATTTTGTTGACCAGTTTATTTTTTCATTAAGAAGATTTTGTTATGACCCAATTAATGAGTCAGGTCAAAGATCTTTGAGAGATAAAACTAAATTTTTTTAAGAAAAACCTTATTTAAATAATAAAACCAGTAAATTCAAAGTAATTGAACAATTAAATAACAATTTTCCTTCTCAAACAACTTCAAAGCTAAAGGTAACAGATACCTTCTTAGTTATATGCGTTTTTAATAACTTTTCATAGAATCACAAGAGTTGTCTTAGTTTTTTACCTTATTATAGTATTTTTACCCATAACAAACTTAAAAACAAACAAAAATAATTTTTGCCAACTTTTCCTACCATCGGCCACACTGTGCACCGTTTCGTTTGGGCAGAGCAGCATCCGTATGTTATGAATATCATTGCGTTATATCATTTCATTACGTAGAAAAAAATGATGAAGGAGGGCCTGGTTTTCCCGGTCATGGTTCGATCGTATGAATCTTGTACACTTGCCTTGCTGGAAAGCAGCTCCCATTGCCTCCACATTATCTTGGCTATCTTTAATTATAAAAAGGTCGTCGTCCAAGATGGCTTTTTGTTCTCCACAATTCACTGGAGCTTAAGATAAGGAAGCTCGTTTTGATCATTCCGTCTTAAAATCCGCTAAGTACTTCTGATTGCATTCCTCTTTTTCTTATACGACAAAAATGTCTTTGAATGCATTCAGAAGTACCTACTTAAAAGTGCAGAAGATACCTATACATTTCTTTGATCAACTGGTTGATGTTTTGATCGACGACTTGAATGTCCTAATACCCGCTTTTTTGTCTGTGGTGTGCGTCAATAGTCTCGAAGGCACTAGACTGACAGAAAAGGCTGGTTGGTAAAAGTCGTGTTGCAGCTTGGACTGTTAGCGTCATACAAACAAACAATAAAGGCTGTCAGTGAGTGAACAATTAAAGTGATTTTAATTAGCGGGTTTAAAATAAAAACATACGCATGATATTTTATTTTGTCTGCAGGGTTTGCAGACAAAATAAAAAACAGATTGAGAAAATATAACAACAAATTTTGTCATAGTTCAAGGTTTTGAGCATGAACCAAATTAAACGACTATAATAATACCTATAACCTTTACAAACATCTTACAACTCTTACTTACTTGGTGTCTCCTGGGCATTGCCATCCTATTATTAATACTGGTCATTAACTTCTCAAATCCTGTTTCCTGAACCAATGAAGGCGAACGTAGATCCGTAATAATCATTTCCACAATTTGATCTTCCAAGCTTAAATCGTCCACAGACATGTTCCCTTTAGAATGATTCATTTCTATTTCCTCAAAACCATATTCTGGGTTTGAGGTAATTGGACCTGAAAAATCATCAAAATCACTATTGTCAGTGGCCTTGTCATTACTGTGTTCAATTATGGCATCCTCAATTATGGACACATCGAATGATTTGGTGTCACTTGTGCCAGGTTCATTATCATTTGATTCATTATCAAGACAACCAATAACGTATTGTATTTTGGGACGCTTAGCTCCTGGTGGCTCGTCAGCATTTGTTAAAGTAGTAGTTTTGCCTTGTAACAGGCTTTGCTGTCCTGCTGTAGTTCCGTTGGTTTTCTTCTTTTCATTGTACAACTCAATAAGGAGTTCTGGATGACGCGCAACTATGTGCGTTCGTAGATTTGATGTATTTTTATTGTATGCA
This sequence comes from Episyrphus balteatus, assembly GCF_945859705.1. Taxonomy (NCBI): domain Eukaryota; kingdom Metazoa; phylum Arthropoda; class Insecta; order Diptera; family Syrphidae; genus Episyrphus; species Episyrphus balteatus. The sequence goes on along the minus strand of NC_079134.1, from coordinate 3,437,589 downwards.
ATAACTGCATTACAGAGTGTACATATTATTTTTTGTTTTGTTAAAACATTATTTGAGTTGTCGGAGGGAAACCCAAAAAACTTCCAGTATGGACTTCGCATTGTTGAAGGCACAACTGTACGAGTGTACTCAATGTGTTGAGTTATTTCTTCTGTATTATCCATTTTTTTTTTCTAGTTTGTTTTTAATGGTTTATTAATAATAAACAAAATGAAGATAATGATAAAATTCTATTTTGAATTTAATAAAAGTAATAACTTTTGTTTTGAAGTTGAAAAAATTGGAAACAGAAAGCAGATGCAAAGAAATGCGTAAAAATTTTGACAGGACGCCAGACAGAACTGAAGAGTGTAAACCCACTCTGAGTCTGAGGGATGGTCACGTTCAGTGCGCTAGATGTTTAATCTAATCATTTTCCATTGGGTTCTTGGAGCTAGTCGGAAGATATCGATAACACAAGCTATCGATAATTTGTATGGGATCATTTTAAGCTCGGCTAAAATTTTTCGATAATTTGTATGGGAGCTAAAATTTAGCGCGATCTGCGTACTAGGCTATAATGCCAGGTATCATTTCTGAAAATCATATTTTTTTGCCTATGGCCTGGTACGCAGTTCGAGATAAATTTTAGCCCATACAAATTATCGAACAAAATTATCCGAACTAAAAATTATCCCATACAAATTATCGATAACTTGTATGGGAATTTTATCTCGGCTAAAATATTACTCGATTTGCGTACCAGGCTTCCGTTGACTAGTTGTGATCGGGAATAATAAAGAACACACCTAATAGGGACCAAATCATACACAAAAGTGGCGCATCAATTTGTCATTTGAAACACCTTTAGCTCATTTTAACTTAAAGCCTGGTACGCTGTTCGAGATAGATTAACCAAAACATCTACTAGTAATAAACTACCACCTCCAATGGAGCAGGGCTACTATATGTTTAGTTCTAATTTTGACTACCAGTGGCGCCATATATATGATCTCTAAAGCCTGGTACGCTGCTCGCGCTAAATTTTAGCTCCCATACAAATTATCGATAACTTTTAGCCGAGATAAAATGGATCCCATACAAGTTATCGATAACTTGTATGGGAATTTTATCTCAGCTAAAATTTAGCGCGAGCAGCGTACCAGGCTTAACTCCCAATCAGCTGAATACATCCATTTGCAATAACAAAACGCATCTATCTTCACGCCAGTTAAAACAAAAGTCAAAAATCCAAAAAACGCCATCACAAAATTGAACGAGTCCAAAATTTATTTCATTTCACAAGTCACAACAAAAAACCCAAAAGCCGCCATTGCATGTTAATTATTTTCAATCTAAAAAATTTACAATTATTAAACATTTTCCATACATAACCAATATATTCAAAAAAAAAAATGACATCAACTGATGATAATAAATCCCAAGAAAAACAAACCGAAAGAACCACAAGAAGCTCTGCCAACAAAGAAATTAGCACTGGCGACGTCTACTTGATACGTCGTTCGGATGGCGATGTCTATCCCGCACAAATAATTCAATCGAGATGCAATGAAAATGATTTTTCCAATAATGAATTCTATGTCCATTATGTTGGTTTAAATAGACGACTTGACGAATGGGTCCGTCGTGATCGCATTACCGACGCCACCGAAGCTGAAAAGGGTGAAAGCTCCACACCATCTGACACTAACAACAGTGCCAAGACCTTACAGCAACTCAGTAAAGAACAAATAGCTTCTCTTGAGAATCCATCATCAGCAGAGAACAGCGATAGGAAGGTAACAAGAAATCAAAAGCGACGACACGATGAAATAAATCACGTCCAAAAGACCTACGCCGAAATGGATCCTACAACTGCAGCTCTAGAAAAAGAACACGAAGCCATTACGAAAGTTAAGTACATTGACAAGCTGCGAATTGGTAAGTTTGAAATAGATTCTTGGTATTTTAGTCCTTATCCCGATGAATACGGAAAAGTTGGAACTCTATTTGTTTGCGAATACTGCCTCAAATACATGAAACTAGAACGGACTTATCGTTATCACACAACCGAATGCAGTCAGCGCCAACCACCTGGCAATGAGATCTATCGCAAAGGAACAGTTTCCATATTTGAAATTGATGGCAAAGACCACAAACTCTATTGCCAGACATTGTGCCTGATGGCAAAGCTATTCTTAGATCACAAAACCTTGTACTATGACGTTGAACCATTTTACTTTTATGTTTTGTGTGAAATTGACAAGAAAGGGGCTCATATTGTGGGTTATTTTTCCAAGGAAAAAGAATCTCCGGAGAGTAATAATGTTGCATGTATTTTAATTCTGCCTCCGTACCAGAGGAAGGGATATGGCAAACTTTTGATTGCATTTAGTTATGAGTTGTCACGTCGGGAAGGGGTTGTTGGCAGTCCAGAAAAACCTTTAAGTGACTTGGGTCGATTAAGTTATCGGAGTTTTTGGGCTTATACGCTTTTGGAACTGATGAAGGATAATCGAACAACTACACAGAGTATCAAGGAATTGAGTGAGCTGAGTGGCATTACACAAGATGATATTATATATACTTTGCAATCGATGAAAATGGTCAAGTATTGGAAGGGACAGCATGTTATTTGTGTGACACCGAGAACTGTTATTGAACATTTGCAGTTGCCACAGTTTAAAAAGCCTAAATTAACTATTGATTCGGCTTATTTGCGTTGGATTCCGCCAAAGCGTACAACAGCTGTTGGTGCTAAATTCAAAAAGAACTTATTAAACTGAAAAGGTTTATGAATGATTGCTAGTTTGTAGTTTGATTTAAAAATAAATAAAATTTCTGAAAGAATATATTTTGGTTTGTTTTATTTCCATTGTTTAAAGTAGGTCGGCAGCCTTTGGTAAAAGTTGAAAATTTTTAACTTGGTTAATTGGCAGCTGCTGATGTTGTATAACTTACTTAGAGTGACCATCAGCGCTCTAAGCCGAGGATACAATCCATTATAGATTCGGGCCTCAACCAAAGTGCAAAGTGTTTCACCACAAATTAAAAGTTCCCCACTTTGCAATTTTTGATGTTTTTTTGCAAAACAAATAGTTGCACCAACTAAAAATGAAACTTTGCACAATTTGAAAATTTGCAAAGTAAAGCAATAAATAGTTTCAACTTCTTTTCGTTTTTAAAAGAGGTTGAAATCTTCTTTTTTTACTTAAACAACTATATCTTTTACTTTATTTTATCATTTTTTTTATTTTTTTTGCTATATTTACTTAGACAGTTGCTTTGCTTTAATTTGTTTAAAGAAGAAAATAATAGAATTTTTAGTATAAATATAACATTATTTTAACTTTAAATTGAAATCATCCATTGAATGACGCATAATTTTTAAAAAGGTGGTTGGCAATTCTAGAGGAGGCCATGAGGCAGTGGGCAGAGGTGCGTTATTTATTTTACCATAGTTTATTTATGTTTATAGTATCGAACTATGGTCTTTTGTTTAGTTACATTTTGTAACTATTTGACAGCTGAACATCGTTACCAAACTCCTTTTGAAGTGTCACGATTCGTAACTATTTAAAATGGAATTTTTGAAATTTTATGATGGGAGAAAATTTATTTTGAATAAAAACATGACTGGGAATAATAATAGAATTGGCATTGTTCTAAAAAAAAAAATTGGTCGTTTGACAGTTAACATTACCTAGCAACAAATACTTTCAAAATGATTTGCAAAACGAACACAACAAATTCTAAACAATGCCACTTCAACTTGTTTTCACATACTAACCATAGTTAAATATTCTTAATAGTCAATTATTCCTAATTTCAAAATTTATTCTTAATTTTACATCACTTACGTAACTAATATTATACTGTACATCTTCAAAATGTCGTTTAAAGCGATTCATTTTAAATTATCATTTAATATACCCGAACTTTAGACGAGAAATGGACATCCGCAAATGAAATTTTGTCTTTGCATATTATTACATATTAGTACAAAAAACGTACAGTTCTCGTTGAATTTTTCTCTCTCGAAACAATCCAAGGAGTTTTTATCCGCCCACGTCAAAGTCCATGACCCCTAATTTAAACATAGCAGCAATGCGGTAATAAGAGTCTTGTTAAAGGACGTCGTAGTTGTTCCAAACAGGATTTACTGGTTAATTGCCTTCTCAAAACAAAGTTGAAGCGGTTGGCAAGAGTAATCCTTCGTTTGATTTCATCGGTGGTGTTGTTGAATTTGTTATTAGCGGGGTCTAGTTAGACGAAGTCTTTTATTCCCTCGAAGGACTTCTTAAGAGTCTTAAGAGGTTATACACTACCAAGTAGTGGTTAGAGTCAATGCCGGCTCCTCGGACTGTCTTATGTCGATCGCAATATGGCCAATCTGGTTGACAGTTCATTGATCTGGAGATTTCCATGTAACTTTATGAATGTTGAGATGCGGGAAACGTCTACTGGCTATGACAACATTTTACCCCGCAACGAAGTCGACTAGCCTGAATCCATTATCGGACGTGTTGTCTTGTAGGCATCGCTTTCCGATTGTATTTCCAAAGATGCATTCTCTTCCCAGTTGACATTAAAATCACCAAGAACAATTTTAATATCGTAGCTAGGGTTCTGCTCGTAGATTTTTTCGAGGAGCTAGTAGAAATTTTTGGTCGTATTCAATAACGCACATTATAATGTTTGAATATTTAATCTTTTAATGTTTTATCTATTAATTAAAATAATAAAATAGTTTATGCTACTTTGTAAAGAAGGTACTATTTAACTAAATTGAACAAACGACATTTAGAACCAACAAAAATAATCAATTTTAAGCAGATTACTATAAACTGTGTTGCTGCTACGCATCATGTAAGTTCTTTTCAATATCGGTTCCCTCATAGCGCGCTTGTTGTTTCATAGCTGCTTTAAGTTGTTGGTACTCAAACTTTGTCTTTGACCATTGGTATCTGAAATTTTCAAAGTTTTACAATAATTGTTGTATTTCAAATAAATTTTATAAATCACACGAACCTGCAAACAAACCAATAACCAAATGTTCCAAGTACAAACGAACCAAATCCTACATGTGTTGAATATTGAGCTCTAGAAGTTCTCAAAAATGTTAAAGCACCCACTGTCAGTCCACCTGCGATGCCATACAAGAATGAATTTCGAAAGCATGGTATTTGGCTGACATCTCGGCCAAAAAACATAACACTCTATAAGAATTTACATTGAAGATGTTAAACATAGTAATTTGTGATATTATATAAGAAAAAAAGATATCAATTTTGATTTATGTATGCGTTATTGGTTAATTTCACAATAAATTGTGCGTTTATTTGACCGGTTATTTTTTGTAAAGTTTCAGACTACTTGGGCTTTGTCGGAGGGAATTATTTATTTCTAGAGGTAGTCAAGTTATTTGTTTAGAACTTGGGTGTTTTAAATAACTAGAAAAATGGTATAAAAACAATAAAATAATATTTTACCTTATGCGGCTCTTCGTCAGTCATTTTTCTATTAAACACGAAAGAAAAGTGAAAAAAAACTCTAAACCAAAATAAAAACATCAGCTGTTAAATGACATTTCGTTGTACAGACAGAAAACTGCATTACCATCAAAAACAGTCTGTCCATACAAAGTAGATACATGAAGTCAGATTAATTGATTTTGGTATTATAATTTGTCACCATGGTGACACTGCAGTGCCACTGTTCTGTAACTTTTATCACTGGCGATAAGATTTTTGAATGACTATATAATGTCGTTTTCTATTGACTTTTGAGATTTTTGTGTAAAATTCTCAGATTTTCCACTGCAAATAGAATATGAAATCTAGTTTTGTAATTGTGTTCGAAATCTGTGCGTATAAAAAAAATAAAACAACAACAAATGTTCAGACAAATGTCAAACAGAGGAGTGTATGTGAAAGTGCTTGTGTTTGTATGCGTGAATCTTGATAAAAATCCAGAATCAGATTCTTGAATCTCAGATTCATTTTTTTGTCATTTTTTTGAATCTCAGGACGCAAATAGATCATGAAATCTGAGATTTGTCCACTATTTCCCCTCTTCACCCCCCCTTTCAGCTGTCAAATTCACAAATCTCATTCTGAGATTCGTCAATAGAAAACGACATAAGTTTCATTTTATACCATCAAATTAAAAGAAATTTTGTTAAAAAAAAATGTTTTTAAATACAAATGAATTGAAAACTTTTGCTGTGCTATTGTGGTTAAGAAAAGAACAAATAGATAGAGCTCAGAGAAAGTTTTTAATTCATTTGAATTTGTTTTGTATTTAAAAATAAATTTTTTTTTTAATTCACTCAGTTTGTTTATTTTTTTTTTTATTTTTTATGAAAAAAAACCTTATTTTTGTTAAGAAAATAAACTGGGCTTTAATAATAGCTGCGTTCCTTTGGAAATATTTATCTACTTTTTAGTACTTAAAGCTGCTTTGAACTACTTTTTCAGTATAGCAAAAGTAGTTCAAAGTAGTTTTAAGTACTAAAAAGTAGATAAATATTTCCAAAGGAACGCAGCTAATAAGTGAAGAGAATTAATACTCATTTACGTGTTTTTTTTAATAAAATGATATGAAAGTTAAAAAAAACAACTTAAAAAATGAAGAAAATTGGTTTTGATGCAAAATTGTACAGAAACTGTTGTCTTGTCCGCAGAAAAAAAGTTTTGGGACAAGCTTAAACTGAAATAAATTCTTGATAGGTTGTAAAAAAATTGTTTCGAATCAGACGTAGTTTGGCAAAGATAAAGCCAGTTAAGGGAAAAGAGCGCAAAAACTATAAAAACCGTCATAACTCGAAACCGAGATGAAAACGAGAAAATTACCACATAACTTTTCCGACTTAAAATGACCTCAGGAATACAAAATTTTTCATTTGGGGCGGTGACTATGGGACACCCTGTACATTGTGTACTGCGAAGTGTGCACCCAGAGAGCATTTTTTTCATTTTGTTTATTTTCCACTCATTAAATTAACGATTTTGTATAAGCTTAAATAAACTTTGATGTGCTGAATTCGAATCTGAAGTCAGACAAATTTGACCGTTATAAAAAAAACTTTTTTTGCATTTCATAACGGTAATATTTCAAGAAGGAAGTCTAACAGAATTTTTCCAATTGCGGATTCGAGCTCAGCAGCCCAAACACCTTCAGAAAAGTATATTTTGGTTCTTGTGGAAAAAAAAAGTTTAATTTGGTTGGCCAGTGCTGTTTCTGAATGACGTTTTTTGACATTTTCTAACGGTAATATTTTAAAAACGGAGGCCAATAAAAGTTTTTTCACTTCAGATTCAGCACATCAAAAACCTATAGAAAAGTATATTTTTGTTCTTGTGGCAAAAACCTTGTTGACCAGTGTAATAAACAGTTAAATTTTTTTAAAATTATTTAAAATTAAATTATAAAAGCATGTACATCTGGGGTTGAATCAAGTCACACGATTACGATCATACGTTAACGTTTTGACTACTTCTGTCTCTATTTAATTAAAAGAAAGATAGGGAGAGATAGTAACCATACGTTAACCAACGTATGCTGTAATTCGACCCCTGATTTCCTTTTAAGTAAGTTACTGAAGAAAAAATCGAGTAAAAAATGAAGGAATGAACACAACGGAAAGGTATGCGGTAGAGATACGCGTAACTGTTTTAAACAAAATTCAAAATCCGTACCGCTACCCGCTTGCCAGTGTGTGATCAGTGATGATTCTTTTAGGCTTTTTTCGAGAAAAAATAAAAAACCCTCGCATTTATATCAACTAATTTACAAGTGAAATCGTTGGTGTCTTTAGCAAACATATACCTTATTAACAGTCTATCGACTAGGGAATACATTCTGTATACGCCATCAGCATTTAGTTACATTGAGGTCTAGTTCTTTATGACGAGAATATACCAGAACGACTATTTGCTGCATGTAATTTGAAAAACGAAGTAATTTGTTTTCAAGTTGTCGAAAATGTTCTCCCTTTTTCGTTGTATTCCAAATTCTGTAAAGTAATTCATTTTCAAAACAAACATACAAACATAGTTTGGCTTTATATTTTTATTATATAGAATCATCTCACTTTACAATTAATATTTTAATAGTTTTTTTTTATCTTTTTAAATTTTTGTTTACTTTAGAAGTTTGTGTGCACATTATTCTTATTTGTTTTTTTTTTTATTAATTTTTTAATTTTAAATTTCGAAAAAAATTATAATTTCAATTTTTTAGTCTTTCTTACAACATAAAATACACTGCCTAAAGAGTGTACCTAAATGAAAAAAAAAATAATAACTCCTCCAACTCCTTCCTTCGGAGCTCTGTCATCAGTTCTTAAAAAGAGATATCGTACAATTGGATTATGTTTTGTGTGTTTTGTTTTTTTTCAATATAATAATTAAAAATTCAAAGAAAGGTTATTAGGTATAATCTGCATTAGAAATAAAAAAAAAGATAAATTGCAAAATTAAAATAAACAGTAATGAAAAAAAAAAGAAATACGATTATACTTTTGTTGTTGTTGTTGTTGCTTCTTCCTCTTAATTATGAGATGAATGCTTAAAATATAAGTATATATGTAACTATCGACGATGTAGCAAATTCGATAGCGTCCTAATTTGCGACTGCAACTCAGAGTCCATCTTCATAGCTTCCTCATCAAATCGCATTTTAATATCCAATAAATTGGGTAAGATATCTTGGCTTTTTATATTCAGCATGCTGCCAAAGAAATCCGTCCAGACGTGTTTCTTGAGATATCGCGGTAGCTTCTGCTTTATATCCCAGGTCTCGAATTTTTTGGAAATCTGCATGTACTCTCCAAAGAGCATCACATGAACTGTACCCGCAACACAGAAGAGGTCAGTTTCATACGACCAAGGGCGACCTTCTTGCATCTCGATGCAAGTGAATCCATCGGTTTGAATGATTTTGCGGAATTGCGTACGTTCTGGGAACAAAGTCATATCGAGCGCACAACCAAAATCAATAAGACGCAGCGATGGATAATGGAGATCTGTATTGGGCACACGCATCAGCAGAAAATTGTCCGGCTTAATGTCGGCATGAATGATTTTGCTCTTGTGCAAGCAGTGGATAATATTTAGAATCTGGCTACTAAAGTGCATAACTAGACTCTCGTGCATTACCTTCTTGGTAGCCTGCCTGATCTTATTGTTAATATCCAGCAATGAGCCGTAAGGTGAGAATTCTGTAGCAATTATACTCGCATTGGGTGCAATTACAGCAGACGAGATGTTCATAACACCTGGTAGAACGGTCTCCGTCCGAATCCTCTGTCGCACCTGATGGCATATGTATATCTCCCAAATATTGGGTGGTTTCTGATATTTAAGCGCTACAACTGTTCCCGTCTTGCAGTCGGTGGCTTTGTACACCGAACCATATGATCCACGTCCCACTTCCTTTTCGATGCTAAAGCGACTATCAGCCAACGTTATCATCTTAGTGTTGGCCAATTTTGGTAGAGGCGTGCTAACCACTTTGTATACATTCTCGGCCGCATCGTAGGACGGAAAATTGAGTTTGGTGAGGAACGCCTTACATAGTTCATTGTTGAACGGGTCAATAACCGGCTTGGCCATGTGTGTCTCAATTACGGTGAGGGCTTTCTCGAGGCGCTGCTCCTGTAGCTCCTTGTCGTTTTCCGATGCAAAGAAACTATTTTCGGCGTATGTGGAGAAATCATCACGTTGTGATTCGCGGAAATTTAAACGACCAACAGCCGAACTAACCGAGCAATTCGAATTGTCCAAATAGGCTGTTTCGTTGAACGAGAAACTAGCATTGTCATTGGCTGCATAGTGTACAGAATCACCGTTCTTTTGTCGAATTTTTATCGGTGTTCGGTGTTGTAGTTGCTGTGGAGTCGTCGCAGAGGAGGAAGTGGTGTTTTCTTTGGCAAAAGTCAGTAGAAGATTCGCTTCCTCGTACTGATACTGAGATTGCTGCTGTGGATGGTAATCCGACGAGTTGCTATCTCCATGAGCAGTGGCCGCCGATAAATATTTTCCAGCTAAATGCTTATTGACGCTCTTTAGCTTTTTAGGCTTCTTAACTTTTGGAGTGGATGTTTGCATTTGATAAGGATGGAAGCCATTGTTGTTGTTTCCCCCCCGATTGTGGTGGTGGCCGTCGTCCTGCGAGGCTGTGTCCTCCGTTGCATAGGCATTCTCAATTGTATAATTGTAATTATTCTGGCCATTGATGGAATTTGAAGATGAATCCAATGCCGTTGATGGTTTCTCTTTTTTAAATTTGATTTTAATTGTTTTACTCTTAGTCACTCCATGTTCCTCATGAGTGCTGAAACGGATTGTCGATGCCTCAATTTGATCTTCAATATCAGCGACGACATGTGTTTGTTCTGGAGTTGCTGCAACTGAAGGTGTTTGTTGAACTACAACTGGTTGTTGTGGCTGTTGTCTAGATTTTTGTTGATTGGACTTCCATTTTTTCGCCCGAATCTCTTCGGGACTAAATTCTATGTCACCACCAGGATAAACTAGTGTCTTTTGGTACTGGCAGCGCTTGTATGGATCATCGGGTTCTTCTAAGAAGAGAGCTGGTTTCCAGACTTCGTAGTTGTTGCGGCAATATGTAGCAAACTGTGCAGGTAGTTTAACATTTCCCAGTGGAATATCATGCGGTTGGGAGTGCGAGTGGGAGCCAGAGGCGGCTGCTGGATCTTGTGGATAGGCGGCAGTTGTAGCAACCTGCGGTTCATTGTAAATGTAGTTCAATGAGGAAGATATGGCAGTTGCTGTGGAACTCTGCAATTCAGTGTATTGTTGGCAGTTTGTGTTAACCACCGGCGTTTGGACTTGCGTCTGGTGTTGAACTGGAATCTCTGCTGCATGCTGTTGCTGAATCTGTTGATGACAATGCTGTTGGACTTGCTCAGGCATATGTTGCTGCTGTTGGAGTTGTTGTTGTTGTTGTTGATGGAGATGCTGACCCACATCGGCAGGACGTTTTTCTAACGGCTGACTAATTGGTATTTGTTGCTGCTGTTGTTGTTGTTGGTGCTGTGTGGGAAGGGAATTATGTTGTTTCTTATCGTCATAAACCATTCGCTGGGAAAGAGAATAAAGGAACTTTGTGTGAGCACCCTCTAGTTCTGTGTACGGCTCTGCCTTGGCCTGGAAGCCCAGATTGTAAATGGATTCAGCTTCTTTGAATGCATTTGCCGAATCATAGTAATGTGCCCAATTGGTATAGAAGCAGGCACACTGCCTGCCAATGCCTCGCTGATACAATATTTGATAGAAATGCAAAGGATTCGGTTGCAAATCTATGTACTTGATCCACAACTTGACCATTCGCGGGTCTTGTTTGTAGTATTCGTTGTGTTCATACTGTGTGAGACATCGTTCGAGAGTTTCTCGAAACTTGTTCTCCGGGTCACCGTGTATGTTGCTATTGTACCAACAAATGTAATTGTACCAGTGCTCGAGAGGGTCGGGGCCATTGTACATGGCAATGGCATTTTCCCAGGCTTGTTTGTCCTTGAGAAAACTGTGCATTTGTTCGGCAGTAATGTTTCGCCGCATGAAGGAATTCATTATGGTCCGAGAACTGCAAACAAAATAATATCGAAAATATAAACTTGGAGTTGGAATTGTATACAAAAAAAATTTATTTTTATTTTTGCACCATCACACGACAAAATTTCACATGCATCAAGCTAAAAAATGACAGATGGATTTTTGAATGAAAAAAAAATAAAAAAAAAAAAAAAAAACTTGTGTCTAGGAGGAAGATTCGGCCAGGTTTTGGCTGTGCTATGAGTGTTCAATCATGATTCTTTGAATTGCGCGATTCCATAGTGGATTATGTTGGAATGGTTTTTGTTTGATGTGAACTAGAAACTAACCTTTGTTATTCTTGGATTGGAATTATGTTGGTAAGTTTTTGGAGAAGATTCAATGATTGGGAACAAAAATAAAAATATACAAACAACCGCAAACTCTCAAGTTAACTCTTGGAAAATTTGTCCTCACTTTTTTGACTTGACGTTGTGGTGTGAAAAATGAAAATGGTGGGTGATTAATACCGAACAGGGATGGTATTTGTTTGGATGAAAATTGTACTAGATTTTTTTGAAAAAAAAAAAATAGTTTTAACAATTATAATTTTTAAATAATTTTATTTTTTCCTATAATAGCCCTGTTCCATTGGAGGTGGTAGTTTACTCATGAGTAGATCTAGTACTAGAATTAACACATGATCTTCTACTCGAGGAGATAGGAATGTGTAGTTGTTGTACTAGATTTCTACTCACGAGTAAACTACCACCTCCAATGGAACAGGGCCAGAGATGGCAGAGTAGATTACGCCAGGTAATCTACTCGGTTAACTACGCGTAGCTAATCGAATAAACTACTCGCTTGATTTGTTTCATGTACTACCTACATTTGCTACGTGCAATAACTACATAAAAAACGTTATATTTCAAAAATATTTAAAAAAAAAAATAGCTGTGTTTTCGTGAGAATTTGGTTTCGTAAAGTAAAACCTTTTCAAAGAAACCTTGGGGTGGTTTCTTTGAAAAGGTTTTACTTTCTGGTTTCAAATATTCTATTCAAATTTACACTATCACAGCTATGTATTTCGATTTGAATAAGACTTTGACAATTTGGTGGTAAAATTGGCATTTCAAACTACATTTTGACGTCTAGCGCTACGTCTGCTACATTTAATTACGTTAACTACATTAAACTACGTTAACTACCTCATTTATGTAGTAGACGTAACAAATGTAGGAAATCAAAAAAAATCCAATTTTTGCCATCTCTGAACAGGGCTAATAGGTATAATCAGAGATGGCAAAAATTGGATTTTTTTTGATTTCCTACATTTGTTACGTCTACTACATAAATGAGGTAGTTAACGTAGTTTAATGTAGTTAACGTAATTAAATGTAGCAGACGTAGCGCTAGACGTCAAAATGTAGTTTGAAATGCCAATTTTACCACCAAATTGTCAAAGTCTTATTCAAATCGAAATACATAGCTGTGATAGTGTAAATTTGAATAGAATATTTGAAACCAGATGGACTTGGGGTGGTTTCTTTGAAAAGGTTTTACTTTACGAAACCAAATTCTCACGAAAACACAGCTATTTTTTTTTTTTTAAATATTTTTGAAATATAACGTTTTTTACATTGACCTATTATATATGGACTGCCAGGACCAGGTTCAAGCTATGGTGGCGCCCCTTGGTAGGGTAGCGGGAAATAGTAATTTGACACCTAGTTTTGTGACTTTTGCTTGTCAAAAAAAAAAAAAACAATTTAATTGTTTGCAAAAATTTTATGTTTCCCAAGAATAAAAAGGTAACAAAAAATTAAAAATATATTAATATATTCTTTTCACAATTTTATTCCAAGTTTTATAATTTAAATTTTTATTCTATTCTTTCATTTCAGAAAACCATTTGACAAAAATGGACAATCTCCTTGAAAAAAAAACAATCGATTGCCCTTACTGCTAGCCATAAATTCACTTCCTTGCATTCCAGAAGAAGGAAGAATAAATTCAATAATTATTCCCTCAGCAGACCTATGGTGCAGAATGTGAAGAGTACCTACTTCAAAATAGTTTTCTCCACATCATGTTTTTTAACTTGCATTCTCCTTTAAATATTTTTCATTTTTTTACTTGAATTTCAGTTTAAAAGGAAACTTTCTTTGAATGTTCAGCTGGCATAGCTCATAAGTCATAACAAAATTGTTACCAAACTAGAAGCTGGCATGACTAAGCCCAATAAACAAACAATCTTGCCTATGTCAAAAATCAATGCTCTCTTCGTTAACCTCCCTGTGAGCAAAATCAAAGGTCTTGGGCTTTGATGTCTGTGAAAGACTAAAGAAGAATCAAGAATCTTGGAAATTTGTTGAATTTTTCTGAAGTTGAACTTTAAGAGGAAACTCGTCGGAAAAAATAGGTAAGTCATAATTTCTGAGATTCTCTTATAAAAATCCAAAATTCATTCCCTCTATTAGATTATGGTTGCACTTTATGTTCTCGCTTTTACTCGAAAAGCATTGGTTGCTGTAAAAAATTCAAATTTCGGATGGATTTATTCTATTCTGCGACTTTCTTCTTTTCCAATTAAATTAAATATTCGTGGGAGCTCATAGCGAACAGCACCTTGTTTATTCAACCAAGTAAATCACATCGTCCTCTTTCCGGAACAATGTCGTCTAGTGGAAGATTTCTAAAAAATAGGGAAGTTCAAAATATTTTCTGTATCGAAATGAAAAAACCGATCCTGGATTCATCGACGAAAAAATTCTACTAATTATATCACAAAACCTGCACCGACTACATTAAGCAAATTGTTTTATTCCTACTCTTAAAAAAATCTTCATCCACCAATTCATTCATTAATTGTAAAACATTTTATTCCCATCGATTATTTTGTAGAACTGGAAGAAAATCATCAAGAAATTCAAGAAATATCTTCTCAGCTAGAAACTATTCGGAAGCTGTGAGTATACATAAGTTAAAATCAAAAAATTAAAAAAAAAATAAATATAAGATAATCTTAAATTTTTTTTAGAAACCTAAGTTTTATGGAAAAATTTATTAAAGACAAAGCTAAATCGAGGGCCACCCATTCGATGATTGATAATCTTGACATCATTAAAATGCACATTGTCAGTATTTCGGATATGAAGTAATAATTTTAAAATTTGTATTTAAAAATTTAGTCTCTAAACAAATTTATTTTCAGAAAAGAAACTCGAGAATTAGAAATGATTAACAATCATCACTTTAATTGCACTAACAAAACTATTCTAAATGATGCAGAAACAACGTTCTCAGCAACAAATGGAGCTTATTCTTTATGAAAATACAAAAGAAAAACTCAACCGAGCCTACAAGAGACTTGAGAATGTTAAAATGCTTACAAAAACTGTATCCGATGCACTTACGAATGCCGAACTCATATGGATAACTACACAATTGGATTTGGAAAAAAATCGTAACCGATTTAGTAACTCGGATGAATTAAATATGCAATGAAAATGTACAAAAGCTTGTTTGTATGAATATGAAAAGTTTGGAAGGCTTTTGAAATATGCTTTGAATGCATTGATAAATAAGAAACCTTATACGTCTGTTTTAGATTTAATCAATGAACTGTAAGTTTTCAATAATACTCGTATTTTGTATGATAAGCTTTAAAATGATATTTTTAGCAATCGAATTGAGAACATCTTGAAGCCTTATGTGTATGAAAGTCCTGTTAAATTGGCCATGTTCGAACAAATAAACTTACTCAAACCAATTTTCAATGCAAAAATGAATAAGAAACATTTTGAAATTGATTTTCGGCATTTGCGTTCTCAATTCCAGGAGAATATTCATGAAAAAATGGTACATTTTTTAATTTTGTTTAGACCATAAACTTTAAATTAATAATTTGTTTCAGAGCAATGATGCCTTGTTGCACAATGGTCAGTTGCTTTGGATTTGGTTTCTAACTGAACCAAAAAAATTACTAGATGCCGTTGCTGAGGTTCGAAAAGCAGCTTTTAAAGTACCAGTAATGACGGGAGTCAAATCACTTGGGGGTACAAAGAGAAAAGCAGGAGAATCAAGTATACCTTGAAATGTTATTGTAATATTTATTAATTTTTTTTTAATAAAAGTTAGTTAATATAATAAATTGGAACTTACAATTTTTAGAATATTTCAATCATTTTTAAAGCATTTAATTAAGGGCTCAAATTTTGTATGACTTTGTTTTAAAAATATGTTTTTGTATTCTAATATTTTTTTGAAATATACAATTTAAAAGATATATAAATAAAATAAAAAATGCATGTTAAAAAAAAATTATATTTAAATCAGGAGCGCCATCGTTATGATTCGCATTTGAGTGCAGATTGAAATTCTCGTTCTAGATCTCTAATTGAAGATTCCACTTCACTTAAACCACGAGCCGATAACTTTCCATCATCTACTTGACTTTTTACATCATCTCGAAGTATCTTCAAATAAAAAAAGTTTATAGTTAAACTTAAAATCATGAAATTATATAGGTATAAATAATTACAAGTTCTAAGTCATTCTTAAGTTTTTTCTTTCCGTCATTGATTTTGTTTATCGTATTTCTAAACTATTCCTCATTGGTTGGTAATCGGCTTCACTTAAAATATCATCAATTTCATATTTATGTGAAATTAATTCCAAGTCCTGATCTTTGATGTGTTCTTCGGCTAATGTTAACTCGATTTCCATTGCCTCTTCATCTAGAATCTCAGAGAATCCATTTGATATAATCGACCAAGCATATTCTTTCGCTGTAACTTGAGTTTTGGAATAGAATTTCACCAACTGAGGATCAAAGTGATTTAGGATATTTTCACACATTCCCAAATAGTTTTGGGGCTCCAATGGATGAAACTCAAACCACAACTGGCATTGATTCGTTAGAATTGTAGCAATAATTTCAAAGCAAACAGTAAGACTGTTGGAGAAAATCTTCACAAATGGAAAGATGAATTCCGGGACAAAGTCACTTATGCCAAAGATCTTCGACCAATGACCAAGACATGAGAAAATTTTTATGAGATAACGCCTGGCTGTTGAATCTTTCAACTTTAGGCTGGCATTTAATGCAACAGCTGTTGAGTGAGTTCCCATTTTGACTATTTCTGAAAATTTTGACTTGTTGCAGGGTACATCGAGGAGAGCAGCCCAAATGAGCAACCGATATTTACTTGGATAGTGTCCGTATTCATTGTCAAAACAATTCACCGACAGAGCTTTTGGTTGGAACACGGCAGTTTGGCGTAGCATTTGAACACAGTTCTGGGCTGATTTAAGACAGTCAATCAATGCGCTAACATTATAAATGTTGCCCTCTCCTGTGTGCCTTATCGTGCTTAGGAACTCTTTATCTTTGGATAGAGCAACCCTAAAACAGTCTGTGGGCTCTATTATCGACATCAATCGTCTGGCAAAAAAGTATGTTGTCATTATTTTTGGGAAAGATCCAGGAGCTGTCTAGTTTGCGGGGCATTTGGCCCTTCTTCCATCCAACACGATTCCATAGGTGATAAATTTGCATCTGAAAAAAAAACAAAAAGGAAAAAATTATTTGGGCTGAACGATTTAATTCTAATTTTTAATAACTTTCAAATATTAATGAATTTAAATAAAAACCTTTTTCCATAATGATTCATTGCACATTTTTCTTAGCACAAACATTTTAAAATACATACTTTTTTTCTGAAAACTGAAAGAATTCTTCGTTCTTCCAATACGTCAAAAAGTAGACTTCAAAAAAGACAGATGCTACTGATTTGTACAGCAAACAAAATGTAGATGGCCATAGTTTCTATGCACAAAAATGGTAGTTCAAGCGATCTGCCGGAAGATGTCGCTACGCTAACTGAGTTCTATTTACCGCTTTCTTCCACAGGCGCTAGTAATGATTGAACCACGTTTTCAAAAATTTTGTATGGAAACGAGGAGGAACTGGCAGTCCATATATAATAGGTCAATGGTTTTTTATGTAGTTATTGCACGTAGCAAATGTAGGTAGTACATGAAACAAATCAAGCGAGTAGTTTATTCGATTAACTACGCGTAGTTAACCGAGTAGATTACCTGGCGTAATCTACTCTGCCATCTCTGGGTATAATGCGATTAAAGCCATAACTACAATGACCTAAAAAGTGGGAAATTTACAAAAGTAAAAAAATTTTACTTCTTTTTAGCGCTATTTTTTTTAGGAAAAACTAACAAAATTGTTTTTTTTTTTACCAAAAAATAAGCTTTCTGCATCATTAGGGGTATTCACGATCCGATGCAACTGGTCTTGTATCATTGCAAAAGTGCAAAAGTGTAAAATCTTAAAACACTACAACAACAAAATATACGGATTAAAATTTTACAACAGTCTTGCACTTTTGCTATACCCTAGACCAGAGATGGCAGAGTAGATTACGCCAGGTAATCTACTCGGTTAACTACGCGTAGTTAATCGAATAAACTACTCGCTTGATTTGTTTCATGTACTACCTACATTTGCTACGTGCAATAACTACATAAAAAACGTTATATTTCAAAAATATTTAAAAAAAAAAATAGCTGTGTTTTCGTGAGAATTTGGTTTCGTAAAGTAAAACCTTTTCAAAGAAACCACCCCAAGTCCATCTGGTTTCAAATATTCTATTCAAATTTACACTATCACAGCTATGTATTTCGATTTGAATAAGACTTTGACAATTTGGTGGTAAAATTGGCATTTCAAACTACATTTTGACGCCTAGCGCTACGTCTGCTACATTTAATTACGTTAACTACATTAAACTACGTTAACTACCTCATTTATGTAGTAGACGTAACAAATGTAGGAAATCAAAAAAAATCCAATTTTTGCCATCTCTGCCCTAGACCTATTGCAAAATAAAAATACAATAGAGTAAAATTATTTTTGACAGATGGCAGCTCACCGTCGCGTCGCCCATGATAAACAGTTTGTCTTTTTTATTCTGTTTATTATGGTTGTCGGCTTGTCGGTACTCATGTCCCGTAATTTAGTTTCTTTTTATGTAAAATAATTTGTGAAAATCAACTAACCCGAACAAAACAAAGAATTAAATTATAAAAAATGGAAAAAAAGAAGAAGCAACAGTGGAGGAACAACCCTGTTAAAAAAAAAACATCATTGATTTCATTCATGCTTCAATATTTACTATAGATAAGGAGAGGGGCGTTCACGATCTATTGTAAAAAAATAAAATTTTACATTTTTACTAGACCTGTTGCACCAGATCGTGAATACCCCTATTATGTTTAATTTTGTGTTCGGAAAAACTGTGAACTGTCACAAAATGAGTTTGAAAATTTTCACTGTTTGACTTTTTGCAAAAAGTGGCCGTTGTAGTTATACCTTAATTCTTTTCTCTCGCCAATAGATACAGGTTTGTGCTTTTAATTTAAACATGATTTTGGTTTGTGTATGAAGCCTGGTACGCTGCTCGCGCTAAATTTTAGCTCCCATACAAATTATCGAAAATTTTTAGCCGAGATAAAGTGGATCCCATACAAGTTATCGATAACTTGTATGGGAATTTTATCTCAGCTAAAATTTAGAGCGAGCAGCGTACCAGGCTTGAACTTGAATAGCTTAAAGGCTTGGCCACACCGAAGGGTACATACGGTAGCGGTACGGGTAATTGTATGAAAAAAATTCCACATCTGAACGTTGATGTGTCAGTTTTGAATTTTTTTCATACAAGTACCCGTACCGCTACCGCATGTACCCTTCGGTGTGGCCAAGCCTTAAATAGCTCAAGCTTGGTACGCAGTTCGCACTAAATTTTAGCTCCCATACAAATAATCGAAAAATTTTATCTGAAGCCTGGTACGCTGCTCGCGCTAAATTTTAGCCGAGATAAAATTCCCATACAAGTTATCGATAATTTGTAGGGAATCCATTTTAGCTCAAGCCTGATACGCTGCTCGCGCTAAATTTTAGCTGAGATAAAATTCCCATACAAGTTATCGATAACTTGTATGGGATCCATTTTATCTCGGCTAAAAATTTTCGATAATTTGTATGGGAGCTTAAATTTAGCGCGAGCAGCTAAAATGGATCCCATACAAATTATCGATAACTTGTATGGGAATTTTATCTCGGCTAAAGCCTGGTACGCTGCTCGCGCTAAATTTTAGCGGAGATAAAACTCCCATACAAGTTATCGATAGTTTGTATGGGATCCATTTTAGCTCGGCTAAAAATTTTTGATAATTTGTATGGGAGCTAAAATTTAGCGCGCGCAGCGTACCAGGCGCGAACAGCATATCAGGCTTTAAAAAAAAATTAACGGACCCCATAAATATACAAAGCTGGTCACCTTGGTCATCTAGTTTATCGATACAAATATTTTATTACTTCGATTTCGATAGTTTTTCTGACATTTATACCACGAAAGAGACCAACAGCTTTCTATTTTCTACTTTGTTTTGCCCGCATAACTGCATGTATGAACAGTTAAAATATACTTTTTTTTTCTGTTTTCCCTTCTGCGAACTGTCAATGGCAACTACACGTACAAAAAAAAAAAAAAAGAAAATTAAACTACACTACACTAATCGGGAATTCCGTGAAATGTGTATATAAAATACAACACACAAGAAAAAAGAGATCTGCCTAAATTATTATAAATATTTGTTATCAAAAAATACATAATTGTTTTATGCTAAATTTGTTTGTGCAGAAGTTATTATTAAGAATTAAAATATCGGATATTAGAAAATCATAATCAAAAGTCGATTGCGTTGGTCGTTGTGAATTGGATTTTATACTTTTCACCTCTATTCTCTTTTTGATTTTGCCTTTTTTTGCTTTGCCTACACACATGGAACTCCCTTTCTTTAAACTCAATAAATTCAATACATATATAATATTCTAACTGATTGATGAAAATACAAAAAGAAAAAAAAAAAAAACTACTGCATGTTAAAAGCAAATCAAAATTACTGCGTCTAGTGACCCAAAAGAATGAATAAAATGGAAGTATCATCCGACCCATATGAGCAAAAGTTATTTCAAATGTTCACCAGCTGCGACACAAATCATAGTGGCACATTGGACGAGAGTGCCTTGAGTAAATTATGCGAAATGCTCGAGTTACAGGATCGCGGATCCGTTATTATTAAAAACCTCATCAAGAACCCAAGGTCACGGATTTCTTTTGGTGACTTTAAAGAAGCACTGTTGAACTTTCTTGGGACAGAAATCGATGGATCATTGTCATCGCCACCTGGGGGTAAGTTGGTGGTACACCTTTTTACCTTCTATCTTTTTTGAATTTGACTAATTAGATGTATATTCCTATTTCGATATTGGTATGATTTATTTACACTTGAATGTTAATAAGAGTGTTATGTATTTAGTTGCTGCTAGCTGCTGCTTGCATAATCAGAGAGTACTTATTGTGAAGAATGCAATTCCAATTCTCAATTTGTTTTTGTTTTTTCTTTACTTTTATTCAAGATTTTTCAGCAAACGTAAAACAATCGAAACTATGAAATGAACTACGTCATTTATTTTAATGTTGATTTACCTTATAAAGTAAAAGACACCGCCTAGGTTAGTTATATGAGGCGAAATCATTATGATCTCACAAGATTTTAAGAATGTTTATAGTTTTATTTTGATTTCTAAAATGCAATGTTATTATTCTTTACGCATTATGCAATCTATATTCACATAAAAGTTGTTATTTTACTGAAGAAGAGTTTTCTGGTAGGGAAAGGGAGTTTTAAATACTCAATTTATTGTGCATTTGACCAGGGGCGTATCGAGAGGGGTTATGGGGGGGGGGGGGGGGGGGGTAGATGGGACACGATTTTCGGAGTCGGCAAAAAATTTATCGCCAAATCATTTTTTGTACGTACATAGTGTATGAATTTAAAATCTGACTAGCTCGTGTCGCGTACGATTTGCCGATTCGGCAAATTAGTCGTCATGTTGATCGTGAGGTGCTCTCCGAGTCGGCAAATTAATCGCCAAATCATTTTTTTTTTTTCAACAGACATAATATGTAGGTGTATTTAACCTCTGGTTAGCTCCTGTCGCGTCTTATAATCATGGTCGAATTGGCTTCCAAATTCTTCAGATTGGAATTTTATCCTTTTCCTTTGGCATTTTGATAGAATAGAACCTACAAATACGCTACATTAAGTAAAGAATTCTGAAAAAGAATTTACCATACGAACCCTCAAAAGAATCTTGGATTTTGATTTTATCAGTTGTTCAAAGTACAAAATTTAATAGAAAATCTAGAAGTGGAAAATTTATACGTTTTTGATGCTTCACTGTTGATACAAAACACAATAAAAATCATTTCTACAAATAAACGATGATGACATTCAATTAAATGCATTAATAAAAAGTTCATCTTCATTTGCTGAAAAATTAAATATTAATCCTGAAAATGATTTTTTGAAACATCATAGAACTCGTCGGTTTCCAAAGACAATTGATTGAAATCCTGAAACCGCTTTTTTTTTTTAATTTGGAAACATTTTATAGGAAAGAGTTCAAAAGAGTTCTTCAAACTTTTACGTCACCCGTGAAAGATAATTTAACCATTTTTTAACCTTTTTTAAAAAAAATTTAAAATACTGGCTTCTAAGAGCCAATGCCACAATAGAAATAGTCGAAACGTCAGCTTCTTGTGAGCGGTCATTTAGTAAACTTAAAATCGTTCTCAATTATTTGCGTACGACCATGGGTGAATGAAAGGTTAAATTCGTTGATGCTGCTATATTCTTCAAAATATCGATACCTTCCCGTAAAATGTATTGAGCGAGATTTTTTTCGAAATGACTTATGTGGAAATACATATACTATGATGACTGATGTTGAAATATACTATGAGTTAAGAGCCACGTTTTGGTACCATTTTGGTTATTCTATCGTGTATGCAAATGAAACTAGAGAGAAAATAAAACTGTGCAACACATACATTTACTCACTAGAATAATGTTGTTTTTTGGGTTTCCTGAACAATTTTAGATTGTGGCTTAATACATAATTTATTTTCGTTTACCAAAAAATTTTTTTTTTTATTATTAAAGAATGTATAATGTTTATTTTTTTGTTCTGTTCTTAAAGATTATTATTTTAATAATTACATAATATAATATGCTTAATCGTGAAAATTATAGTTTTACATATTTTGTTCTCTAAAACTTTGATTCCCAATATTATTAAAAAAAAATTTCGGATGCAGTCGGCAAATTCATGAAATGAGTCGACATTTCACTGAATCTCCCCCCTCCCCCCACCATGGCTTGGACCCTCGCTACGGCCCTGCACTTGTCTGTCGTTTTAATAAATTCGCAATAAGGTGAGAATTAGAAGGTCAACATAGGCAGGTTGATAAATTATTATTGTTTTCTAATAAGAATAGACTCGAAAGTATTGAACCACCTACATATATTTTATTTATAGATACAAATTTGATAAGCAAATTTATTAATTTACAATTGCTTTTTAGGGTTTATAAATGCTAAAAAATGTTCTAAGGGGTCTAATAGGTCTTTTTTTTTTTACGCTGATAGTCTAAAATCAACATTAAATTTTTAGATTTAGTGAGCATCTTGAGTTCGCTTTCTAAGTACCTCGTATTGTGGATATGTGTCAAGTTAGTTTAATCCATTTCCAACTTTTTCACACTTGGAGTTTTCCTCTCGCTCGTTAAGCATTGGTTTTGGTTAGAAAAATTTGTCGAGTAGTTCTTCAATGTCCAAACGTTCCACGTGCCATAGTTATTTTGACATAGTCACCAAATTAAAAAATTAAAGTTTTTTCCGAAGATATAAAAGAAATCCTACTGTATTAAATAGAAAACAATACACTTTTGCTCGGAACAGGGTGACTGGGAGTGGCCGTTGAAAAAAAATTCAAGTGTGTTCTTTTAGTCCACAAGCTATGAGTTCTGTTTTTTCACCACTTTGTTCTGAACCAGTGTAAAGAATTGATAAGACTGAAATAGTTGATAATTACACCTATGAATGCTCTCAATAAAAATAGGAAAAAATTCTATCTTAACCAGTTCATAAAATTTTAGCTTTACTGACATCCTGCATACGAAGGTTTCACAGCTGAAACGGACCAAGTCAAAAAAAGTTCCAAAAGTGTTTCGATTGAAATTGTCATTTTTTCGAAAAAAATATTCACCATAAGATTCAATGGCAACGTATTTACTTAAACTCGTTATATCTCCGAATTCACTTTTTGCGACTTGGTTCACTTTAGCTCTTAGCCCTCCATTTCTCAGCATCGAAAAGGAGATACGTTCTCTGCTGCTTTTTCGCTTTTAATTCTTTTTGCCAACAATCAAGTACGATGCCTCCAATTGGGATCTTAAAATGCTTGGCTGTTAAGCCAAGAGGTTAGAAATATTAATGGGAGAATAGTTAAGAAAGCTGTTTTTCAGAGACTCGAAGTTGTAGAAAAATTAGAGTTTCCCGCAAGATTTGACCAAGTTTTAACAAAGAAGTTACTTATATCAAGAGGTGATGACATTTTTCGGTTTTTGGTTGCGATTGGATGACTTTGAAGAATTGAATGGTAAGCAGTGGATTCTTTATTGACATTAGTTGGAAAGTCTTTATTTAAACTTAAAGCGGTTGCGCGACGTTGACTGAACAAAGAGAAGTTAAGTTTTTTCTTTCATTTTATAACTTAGTTTTTACCTTAAATTAAGTTTTTTTCGACATTTTAATGTCCTAGACAGTGAATAATGTCCTAACTATGAAAAAATATTAATTAATAGGTGTTTTATTCCTCTGATATATCCAATCACTTGTTTCATTACCGGAGCCTTAGTAAGGGTATACATAATGGGGTATTGATCACTATTATAGAGATAATCTATAATCCATGATGAAGAAGAAAACCTTGTTGCTGAGCATGAAGTAATGTCAATGTTATTTTTTGGTAAGTTATTCGATAATGCCAAATAACATTCCAAGAATTAACGTCGCCAGTTAGCAAAATAAGTGTTTTTATTTGACTGACTATATATTCGAGATCATAACATGAAAATGTTTGTTTCGTTAGGATGTAGATCTTAAGAAGAGTAAATTTGAGTGCCAAATTACATAATTTCGACAGCTAGAGATTAGGAGCGATTCATTTATTTTATGTTAAATACAAAAAAAAATCATGTGTGCAATTCACACGTGGTAGAAGTGAAACCTTAAAAAATCATTTTTCTTGAAAAAAATAGAAAAAATCTATCTATTTTTATTCTATCACCTTCAAATCTATGTTTTTTATATGACAACCTATATAAATTTTATATCATCTGAAAGCTTTTTGTCTTAGCTCAAAATATATATTGACCAGGTCTGTGAGACATCTACAAAAAGAGCTAAAATTTTTTTGAACTCGATGAAATTTCATAAAAAAAAAGCAAAAAAAAATTGTATTTTTATGTTCTCATGCTATTAAATCAATTTTTTTGTTTGACAACCTATAAAAAATTTTATACCATGTGAAAGCTTATTGTTTCACCTTGTATAATGATGTATAAATCTTATTTCAAATCTTATTTCAAGAGAAGTTAGAATTTTTTAAAGTCAACCATGTCGAATTTCCAGACTGAGATTGCGGTACTCTTTACACTGGTAGCTGGTCATCGCCAACAGATCTCCACAGGTGTTTTCAGGTATTTTTAAATTTTTTTCAATTTAAGAACTTGTGGAGCACGTAACGTTATGTGTGATATATCCAATAAAAGGTTATGTTATCAGCATGCGTATTAAAGTTAAATCAAATTTGTATGTGCACTAGATGAAAAGATATAACGTGTGTTGGAAAAGAACATCTTTTTACCGTTATCTCCGAATTTTGAATATGAAATTAATTGAAATTTTGTACAATTATAATTTATTTAATTACCTATCTACAGTACAAATTTCATTCATCTATCTATTAAAACAAAAAAGTTATAACAAGTTGAAATCGTGTCGCGTTTTCGTTTCATCTTGTTTCAAATCACTACGATACTAAAGAAGTTTTCACTTCAAAAAGAAACGCTGGAAATGACACTTACGTTTTAATGTCAACTGACTGAAAAAAACTTAAGCGTTTCCTCAAGTAAAAAAGCCTCCCCAGACGTTCACTGAGAAAAATTTCGATTCCAGTGATGACTATGAATAAGGATTTGCTTGAGCGAATGCTTAAGATATTTCTCAACCTGAGTTAAGACTATGAATTCCGTCCTAAATGTTTGAAGTTATGTTAATTTGTTTATGTGGAATATTATTTTTTTGGTAAGAATTGGATTTCCTTGTTTACTGGTTGTGTTCTGCGGTAAGCAAAGAAAGTAGCCTTTGTAGGATTTGTATGTTATTGTAAAGATGCAAAATCACAATGTGTATTGCATTGGATTCGGTTAATACTCATCAACCTTACAGTTTAACCTTCAAAAGTTAAAATCGAACCCCTCACAATGGGGCAAAATGGCAAAAAGGTGGCACGATTGGCCACGTCCATTTTTAGGGTTACCACCCATACACTTTTTTAAGATTTTCGAAACTTCTCGAAAATCCTCAACAAATTTGTTCAATTAATTTTTTAAACATTTTATTATAAACAAATACATATTTAATAAATGAATGAATTTAATAATTTACATGTCTTTATCACTCTCAATTTTTACTAAAAAACTGGCATTTATAGAAAATGACGTCACCAACTAAAAATGAACAATTCTCACAGTGTAGCAAAAAGTAGCAACAAAACTTTTCATATTTTACATAACTAAATGATAATTTTACTATTTTACAAATTATCTTTTTTAACGAATTTTACAAATAATCAGTTTATTATTAAAAGAAAAGATAATAATTAATTTATGTATTATTAAAAATAGTTTTAAAGAATGAAAAATATAAGTTATATGGAATAGATTTGGCACGTCCAATTTTCAAGGCAGCCTTAATACGATTGCTCAACTATATAAGAATGGAGAAGAAGTAAATTACCCCTATTCTCTCTTCTCGTTAAAAAAAGGTTTTCAGAAGAGTGCAGAAAACAGATTATTTTAGGTTATTTTTCATTTTTGACTAGGAATTAAAATATTTTGAATGAATATTTTTCATATGATTCCACTGATTCACTGATTCCATTTCAAAAAGATTCAACTTAGCACAAGTATAAAATTATAAACAGTACACTATTTGTTGAAGCAACCCAAACTGATAAAAAGTGGTAAAAACTCTACCCAAAAGTTATCTTTACCTTCCTTTGAGACAATCTCCTGAATACCACGCGGTTTAAATTAATTTTCTCTCTCTCATTTTTAATTCTCTATTATATTTCGAAGAGTAAAAGTTGGGTTATTCAAAACAACGCTCAACTTCGTGATTTGATTAAATGCCAGCTTTTTTTAGTTTTGCCCCATTGTGCGCCTGTAGGGATTAAGTTGTCTTCATCTTTCCTAAGCACTTTTTTAACTTCGATAACTTTCATTCCTTGAGTTCATTAAGAGGTTCTTCAAGTGGTTAAGGGGGATTTTGTAGTCCAGCTCTATATACCGGATTTTTTTTGGAGGAATCGCCACCCCTCCTCATTTTGATGTCACTTGTTTGTTATGAATTTAATTGTTAGAACTGATATTACAAGTACATGTACCGGAAATGATACAAAATCTAAGAGAACAATTACACCGGCACACAAAAAAAAAAGTGTCATGAACCAGAAACCAGACTTATCTTTCTATATGTTTTTGGGCATGCTGAATCCGAATTTCAAGTCCGTTTGGCCCTGTCACCCTCCAGTTTTGAGTAATATGCAAAAAACTCAAAAAAAGGTAGTTTTTGGGGTCTTTTTTACACTTTTCTCAAAACTGGAGGGTGACCGGGCAAAACGGACTTGAAATTCGGATTCAGCGGTCCCAAAAACATATAGAAAGATAGGTCTGGTTTCTGGTTCATACAACTTTTTTTTTTTGTGTGCTAGCACTGTCGCGACATGTCGCTGTCATACCCGGCACACAAAAAAAAAAGTTTCATGTACCAGGAAGCAGACCTATCTTTCTATATGTTTTTGGGACCGCTGAATCCGATTTTCAAGTCCGTTTTGCCCGGTCACCCTTCAGTTTTGAGAAAAATGCAAAAAACTCCAAAAAAGTCATAAAAATTCAAACAAAATGCACTCACAGCTCAAAACTGGAGGGTGATGGGGCCAAACGGACTTCAAATTCGGATTCAGCATGCCCAAAAACATATAGAAAGATAGGTCTGGTTTCTGGTTCATGACACTTTTTTTTTTGGGTGCCGGTGTTATCATTTGTTTACTTTTCTTGTAAAAAAAAATTATAGTGAAAGTCAATATTTTTCTTTCACGGAGAAAAATTGATTTTTAAAAGTTAAAAAATTATGTTAAACAACAATATTGCAAAATGTTTTTTGGCTGTATACAAAGACAAAATGACACCAAATAAAAATTGTAACTTAAAAATATATACACACCTTAATTATCTAATGTGAGAACATCAAGGATACCAAACAAAAAGGATACACTTAGCAAATATATAACAAAGTAAGCAAACTGTGTATACATAATAATGTATCTACATATTTAAAAATGTATGTATTTTGTTATAAAAAATATAACAAAATGAAAAACTAATAATCTCACCTCAAAAAAATATTTTTGTTGATAATCCCTGCAATATAATGATCTTCGTATTTTCTTCACACTCTCCATATTTTTTTTTTTTTAATAAAAATATTTTAATCTCAAAGTCCTTATTTCAAACATAATTACTGACAAATCATAAAAGTCTGAGTCATAACTAAATTGCTTTAGCTTAAAAATAACAAAATCTCACGCACAAACATGTTTGTATCTAAACAATGCAGGTAATTATTTACCGGCAAATAAGTTTAATGAGATATTGTTTTTCATTAATAAAGATGTGTATCCTTCCCCATACAGGTATTTTTAAATTCCTAGAAATGATAAATAAATGTGTGTCCTCCACCATTTACTGTCCTTCTCAACAACAAGCATCGTGTCCGTGTATTATTGAAAGTTTGATTTTCTATTTAAACAGAAGCCGTTTTGAATTATTAAGTCAGTTTTGAAAAATCATTGATCAAGCTAAGATCTCTCAAGAATTAAGGAAATCCAAATCTTAAAAAAAGTAAAAAAAAAAAATGGGTACAAGTTTGTTTCACCGTCAATCAGTTATTGATGAATTAATTATTTTATTCGGTAAGGTTTAGTTCAGCTTACAAATACAATGTTAGCAATTTTTTTTTTTTGTAAACTACAGTGCTAAAAGTAATTTTTTTTGTTTCCAGATCGCACGCTCATTTTCACCAATGAGCCTGAAGACGACAAACTCCCAGATAGTCAGAACGAATCATCGGATCGTGAAGTCTCTCCAAAATTTGTTGTTGGAGCAAAAAAATACGGTCGACGCTCTAGGCCACAATTTATTGGATCCGATTCATCGCCATCAGAATCTGATGATCCAGATAGAGAAACAGTTAATTCCAGCAATAGTATTGTAAATTATTTATTAATTACTTTTTTAAGGAAATCTTTAAAATATCAAAATGTCTTTAAAGGTTCAAAGATCATCATCACAGAGTGATATCTTATCATCACATAGAAGACGGCCACTTAGTGGAGGGGCTAAGCTCAAACGATGTGCTTCACTTCCAGCCCAGAAAAATCAACGTGTCAGAGATGCAATTTTGGAGAAAACTAAAGCCGCCAGAGCGTCTAAGGCAGCCAATAAATTAAACAACACTAGCAGCGTTGAATCCTTGGGTAAGTACCTGATTTTGTTTAACTTTTTTATTAACTAGCACCATAACTTTCATTCAACGACACAAGAGCTTGTATCTAATACGAAGAGTTACATAAAATCAAAGCCTATATGCACTTTTTGAAGACAGGGAATTCATAAAAAACACAGGCATACACTTTTTCCCTTCTCAATATCTTCTTTTTTTTAATTTAACAAAACTAAAAGAAAAAAACCATCATCATGTTACATTTACTATATTATACCAAATAGGAAATTTAGATTTCGAAAATCTGACAAATAAAATCCTTGACATTTGGAAAGAATACGGAAGCGAAATCGGTACATATTACTTTACTTGTGATCAACTGCAAATTGTGTGCGAACGTGTCGGACTTGTGAGCACAATCGCCGAAAAAGTTGCCGAAGAAGTATTTGAAAAGCTTAATAAAATCAAAACCGAGCCAGTAATTACTTTTAGTGAATTCATAAGTCTAATAAGTTGTGGGGACAATAATACATTTGCACCAGCAAAATTATCATCAACATCACCGCTCCCACCACCACCACAACAACAAACTTGGCAATTTAATAATTTGTTTGAATTTGTTGGGCATAAAACACCCTTCAATAAAACTTCGTCGTCGGTGGAGAGTAATAATTCAATTAGATTTTCTCATGCTGTTAATGATGATAAGCAATTTAATATGAAAGGTTTGTTTTGTTTTCTTGTCTTCCAGATAATAATTGAGTATTTTTTTCTTTTCATTCTTTTATTGTTTAATTTGTTTAATTATTGTTTTGTATTTAGCTCCATCTATCGCACCGTTATATTTTGAATATTTAAAATTAAGCTCGCAACTGCACTGTGTAAATGTAGGTGTCTCTCAGAAGAGACGCCCATTGGTGATGGCTTTTCGCATATAGATCCTGTTTTGTTTCATATACACACATACACACACTCATACAAAAATCGATGTTGTCTTCTTTAGATCGTGCTTGTTCAGTTTTTAAAAATTGCAGTGGTGGTCATTTAAATAAAAGTATTTTTAAAGACCAAAAAATTTGTTAAGTTCATCGCTGTAACGTGGAACGGACTGACAATATATACTTATACACACTTGGTCCAGCGTTTTTTCAATATTACAACTGCTTCTCGGAAGTGAGATTCTGGAAGGCTTTGATACTACCATCTACGATCGCCTCGCTTTCTTCATTGGATGTGATGCGTTTCCCAGGCACAGTTTTTTTTATTTGTGCGAAGGTGAAAGTTTGATAATCTGAAATTTCGAAACTCTCATACTCCAAATGTAGCAGTTTTTTTTTTTCACTGCCAAAGGTATTTTCTCTATTTTTTTCGATAATTTTGGCATCTAGTTAGCTTGGAAAACTATTCTGCGGTATTTGCTCTAACTTAATTTGAGAACGATTATGGCAGAATCTTAAACGGAAGCTATTCAATTGATCTAGATTTAGCTATTAAAAAAAAAAAACATTGAAAAACTTCACCTTCAAGATTTTTGTATTAAGGAAAAAAATGTTACCACCACTGAACGTCCTAGTAATATAATTCTGTTGGTCTCCCGTAATACTGTAAACAGAAATTGTCTTATTTATCATTTGTGTTTAGATGCGTGTATATATTTGTATCAATAACTTAAAAAATAATTTTTCAAAATTGTAATAAATCTATTTTAGATATTCCAGCACAATTGGACACAGTCCCGACGCATAGTATAATCGAAATGTGGGAACGAGCCAACATCACCAGTCCAAAAGGACTTTTATTAAGTCTTGGTTTTGATGAGGACGAAGTAAATGTATTACAATTGTCAAAAGTCTTGGAAGAAGAACTACGAGGTTTGTGTGGTGAAGCACAAACAACACTATTAAAAGCATCATTAGCTCTGCAATCTGCCGAACTCTCCACATTAAAACAATCATACATTCAATTAAGTGAAGAGAATAAGAAAATGCATGCTGACAATAAAGACGCGAACCGGAGAGTTATAATGTTGGCTCAGGAAATAGATGAAAGACATGCAAATTTAGAAGACACAACCAAAAAAGAGGTAATTTAAAAAAAAAATCAATAAATTATGTACAGTTACTTATTGATATTTAATATACATATTTACAGATACGACTATTAGAACAACGACATGCAGAAGTAGTGCGCGACTTAACAGCTCGTATGGCAAATGACCGAGAAAATTGGTCGAATCTGACAGCTCGCTTAGAGGCCCGAATTAAAATGTTGGAACAAGAAGAAACCAAACTTAAAACCGAAACTGAATCGCTCCGAAAAGAAAACAATGCCCTAGAGAATGAACAAACAGTTTTGCAAAAACAAGTTACAAGTCTTCTAGAGGCCAACATTC
Organism: Episyrphus balteatus; assembly: GCF_945859705.1. Taxonomy (NCBI): domain Eukaryota; kingdom Metazoa; phylum Arthropoda; class Insecta; order Diptera; family Syrphidae; genus Episyrphus; species Episyrphus balteatus. The sequence continues at coordinate 3,405,885 of NC_079134.1, read as the reverse complement.
AGTTGAATAAGGAAATTGTCGAATCCGAGGAGAGAAGTCGCAATGACGAAGGATCGAAAAATGAAAAAGACACTGAAGAGATGCTGGAACTGATTGAGAAGATTACAAGTCTACAAGTGGAAAATGCAAATTTACGAGATAAAAATGACGAACTGGTTGCCGAAGTGGAAGGATTAAACTTTGAAATATCACGAGCAAAGACAAAGAGATCTCAAAAAGCAACAGTTGCATCAAGTACCGAAGAAGATCCTGAACATGCTTCGGCAGCAATAAAAAGGCGAGGCGATTCTCCAAGTAAGACGAGGATAACCGAAGAAAGTCCGCGTTTGGGTAAATTCCGAAGGTGTAATACTGATGCAAATAGTGAGAGTGATACTAGCGGCGATTGGGTTGCATTAAACTCTGAACTGAATAATCCTTTGAATGTAACCTCAACACCCAGTACTTCTTCAGGCTTCTCTCAAGATAGCACAATTTCTACACTTGAAGCAAAAGATCAAGAAATTACCAGTTTAAAAGCAAAAATTTCCCAACTTGAAAGTGAGTTAAAGTGCAGCAGTACAACTCCTTCGTCAACAAACACCGCCGATTCAAGTGTCGATATTTCAACATTAAGCAAGGAAAAAGAAGCTTTAGAAGTTCGCTGCAAAGAATTGGAAGCAAGTCTTGAACAAATGCAAAAAGCCTATGAAGACTGTGAAGATTATTGGCAGGAAAAACTCTCCGAGGAACGTCAGCTCTTCGACAAAGAACGAAAAATCTATGAAGATGAACAAAAGGAAAGCGATGTCAAGTTTACAGAGTTGGTCGAGAAAGTACGTGAATACGAGGAACAATTTAGTAAAGATGGTCGTTTGTCGCCGATTGAAGAAAAAGATGTACTCGAACAACAATATGCTGATTTGGAAGCCGAGGCAGAGCAACTTCGTCAAAATACACGAGAGATCTTTGAAGAAAAAGCCAAAGAAATTGCATCGCTACATAGTGAGATTGAGGATCTTAAAATTAAATTGGGCGAGAGTGTGGAAATTCTAACTGGTGCCACTGAAATGCAATCTGGCGGAGAAATGTCCGATTTGGAAAGTCCAGCGAGTTCACCAATTAGCTATCTTTGGCATCAGAGTACAATTCAGTCTCCAATAACGCAATATAAGAAGAATAATTTACAAAAGTCACCCACAACACAGAGATCTAGGTGAGTTGTTTATTTGAGTTTGTTGTGTGTGTGTTTGAAGTCATACTTTGTGTTTGGCAATGGGAATGAATAAAATGTATACTTTTACTTTTTAGGTTCAAATTTTTAACAAAAAGCGAAACATATATTTTAAGATGTGGAGGGAAATAAAAAATCATCTGTTTAATTTTGTTCATATGTACATATTACAATGTAATTCGTTGTTTTATTTTTGTTTGATCATTGTGGAATTGGTAAATTATAGAAATGAAGCAATGTTTTAATCAATAAAAGGATCTTCAGATCTGTGATTGATTAGATTCTAAAACTTCTATACTCATTTTTCAGTTTGTAAGAAAAATAAATGAAGAATTTCTCAAGAAAATGCTGAGCAGAGATTTTTGTTGAAAAACCTAAAAATGGATTTTTCTTGGCACTCAAGCTTGCTTTCAGAAAAATAAAAGGTGAAACTTTTTGTTTTGATTTACTCTGTTCTGTTTATACTCAGGAGCGAGGAGTATACTTACATCAGTTAATCAGTTCCAATAGAGGTTAAATATCATTGTTGTCCTCTATAGCTATAGGTCATGTCTGTGAACCAGGAATACTGTTCTGGTTCTGTGAATAATTGAATCGAGTAAATAGTTTTCACATTGCTTTCACTTTTTCGATTGATTTGGGTTTAAAAATGCGTGTCTTATGCTGTGAATTAAACCACCAAACGATTATGGTTTATTTTTTAGAGAACGAGAATCGCATTAAGATGAGACTTTAAAGTTTAAATGGAGTCTGTATTCATCCAAAAAATAAATTCAGAGCGAATTATATTTTATAATCTCTTACATTTGTGTAATCAAGATCTAAACTTATCTTGAAATGTGTTAACGAATTTGTAGATTCTTTCATACTAGCCTACATGGAAGCCTGACATTCAATATATTAATGGGTTTTGTATGATGCCGAATTCAACGTTTTTTCTCAGGATTAAAAAAAAAAAATATTTTTTTCATCTGTTATTTATTGTGCGATTGTGAATCTCCCTCGGAATTTATTTCCAGACAACACTAAATTCTATAAAATGACGGCTTAGCTCCCCTAGGAAAGTTTATTGCCCATATAACTTTTAAGGCTTTTGTGGTTGTTTATAGACATATTTGAAAATATTTTCGGACTAGCCCAGATTTAAATTAAAGAGAGTATTTTTGTACTCACCCTGGACGTTTCGCATCAAATTGATTGTGGAAGATGAAAGATTGATGCGGGAAGATGGTAAAAGTTCATGTACACAGGCACATTTTTTAAAAAGTGATTCAACATCAAAGCTCAACAATATTTCATGCTCTTCGAGTTTCAACCCTCTGTTGGCACACCTCCTTTTTGTGACTTGATAGGCACAGGGGTGCGAATTTGGTTTATACACCTAGGACACAAAGTGTATTGACTCCATTAATCTTGTTCTGTTCTGTCGACCCAAGTAATGGTTTAAAAAGCTCAACAATACGTTTTGCCTAAATATAATAGAGTGCATTTATTAAGCAGAATCTTGATCCCAAAGGATACCCTTCTATATGTATTTTGGTTAGTCCATACAATTTTGGTGCCTGAGCACGAAGGAGTTAAGTGCTTAGGTGACAAAATCGCTTTATTTTGATTTATGAGCTTTGTTACTTTTCTTGTGCAAAGCTATAAATCCCGAGGGAATCGTTTGAGCATCATTTACGTGTTTAAAACATTCCCAGGCAAATTTTTGTTATTGATAGCCCCCATTTCATTTACTTTTTTATATGTAATTTCAAAGGTTTTGTTATTCTATTTTATCAACTTTTTTTTTGTATTATGAAGAAGTTCATCTAATAATAATATTTGGCTTATTTTATTTTAAAATTTACAAACGTATTTATAGATTAAATAATCTTTCGACATCGGAAACAACAGTTTTCAGTACAACACAATCAAATTCGATTGTGTTAGGTGTACCGCAAACTAATGAACCTAAAAACATATCGCCTATACAAAAACCAAACACTCCAAAAGTAGCTAATATAGATGCTACAAAAGATTGTGAAGACTCCTCGTCAACAGCATCGGGAAAAAGTTTTGAATCTCAGAGTGTTGCCTCAACGCACAGTATTCAAAAGTCAACGGGTAATGCTTCAAGCACTTGTTCGAGTCCAAATATAATGAAGGAAGAACTCAAACGCTTAAAGTATTTTGAAATTCAATTAAAAGATCAAATAAAAGACTTGTCACTTAAACGTGATGGCCTAGTAATGGAACTTCAACAATTACAGGAAGCAAAACCTGTACTTGAAAAGGCATATGCTGTAAGTTTTTTTTTTTTCAATTGGCTGATAAAAGAATATGATTTCACTATGTTATATATTTTATAGAGAGCGGCAGCACATCCAACTCTCATTCAGAGAGTTAATCATCTTGAGCTTAAAAATAGACATTTACAAAATGTTATCAAACAACAACATCAGTATACGGAATCTTTGTTGCAACGTAAGTTAAATAATACCAATTTTTTATCAAACCGAACTTGATTCTTTTTTCTATTTAGAATCATGGCAACAACAGCACCTTGAACTGTCAGAACTTCGAAATCGAATTGAAAATCAAGGAATGATAATGACTGAGCAAACAAATCGTTTAGCAAACGCTGATGTTCTCGTCAAAGAACTTTACGTTGAAAATTCACATTTAACCGCTACTATTCAGCGCTTGGAGCAGCAAATGTGTCGCGTCAATCTAATACACCAGCACCAGAGCTTAAGTGGCCTACCAGGAATGCCTTAAACCTTAAAAAATAACAAACAAAAAATAGTTTTACTTACTTAAAATAGCACCAAATAACCATAAATAGTAACATAATTTCTAGTGCTGGATATTATTCCATCAGGTATATTTAAAAAAAGCAAAAAAAGAAATAAAACGAATGTCCACAGTCGAACTTCGATTATTCGGCAACTATTTCTCATTAACATTTATGTTGATCTTTTTATTATTTATCGAATAATAATTTTAAATAAGCAAAGTAAAAAAGGATGTGTAGAATAGTAGTTCAGCAATTGTACGTTCTTTAAATGTACAGCAAATAATTGTTCAAAAAGAAAACAAAAAAATGTAAATACAAAAATAATGAAAACAATCGTGGCCAGCAGAACTTTTTTTTTCCATAAAAAAAAGTAAAAAGATATTAATTCAACCAAATTCATTTTTTGAATAATCCCAGTTCGACTGGATACATTCACGCAATTATTATTATAATATTATTATTAAATAAATACATATAGTTATATATATATATATTTTTTTTCAACTAAGAGATTTTTATGAAAGTGATAGGAAATAGGAAAGTGTGTTTGCGCATCAACGAAAGTCCTCTAGATTGTATCAATATTGTTCAGAGATAAAATTTCATTCTATTAGATAGTCTAATAATAATTATTAAAGAAAAACACTAGTGGAGTAACTAAAGCTCAAAAATTGGCAATATTAGGGAACCCGGCCGAACAGCTTAGATTTTGATGATCTTTTTTTTCAAACGTCGGTAATTAAAAATACTTTAAAGTCTATAGATTAAAAATTGCCGGTGTTGCCGTTTTGATTTTTTAAATTTAATTGAAGATTTTTGTGAACAAAAACAAATTTTTTTCAAAAATTTTTCTTAAATTTCATAAATTTATTGATGCTTAAAGATTGTCTAGGAAATTCAAGGAAAAATATATGGGAGTGAGGGACAATCTTCCATAGTTTAAGCAATAGATGCAATTTTCTTATTAATTGACTTCAAACACAAAAAAAAATATTTGAACACAACGGCAACACCTACAATATTCAAATATACATTTTTTAAAAGCTAGAAGCTTAGTCATATATGTAAAATTAAAATTAAGTTCATTGAATGAACGGCTTTTGAAAGAATGGTAATTGAACTCAGATTTTTGAAAAAAAAAAATTATTGAAAAAATTTTAGCATGTCGTTTTTTAAACTTGGTCGTAATATAAAATGTATTTATTTTCAAATTTTTTTGGCCGCATTTATTATGATTTCAAATTATAAAAGGAAATGTCAATATGTATTACGGTTTATGAAAAAAATCAAAAAGTATTTCGTTTTCGAAGAACTTTTTTAATAAAAGTTTTGAAAAAAATGTAACTTATTTTTTTTTTTTAAGTTCAACATCTAAACATAAAATTATTTTTTATTCATTTAATAACCCTTACTGTTGAAAGTTAAATAGCAAAAATTTAAAGTTCCTATTTACCACAGTCTTTGAGAAAATTAATTATTTCAATGCAAAAATTCAGTTTTAATAAAAAAAAAACCATTGAAATGAAGTAATTTTTCATTTTTTTTTTCAAAACTGTGATATATTTTACCTTTTTTGCTTCGAAATTCAACTGATAATATTTATGACCAAAAATTGTTTTTAAATAAATTCATATTTTATTAGAAAAAGTTTGGAAAAAAGTCATTTTAAATTTTTCTAATAACATTTTTTTTTAAAATTCTGAGTTTGAGGACCATTTTTTCAAAAAGTATTGATTAAATTTAGTGGATTTAAATTTAAGAGATAAGAATGAGCTTCTGGCTTTTTAAAAATGTATTTTAAAATATTTTAGGTGTTGCCGTTGTTTTCTAAATATTTTTTTTGTGTTTGAGGTCAGAATGTTAGAAAATTGCATTTATCGCTTAAACGATGGAAGATTGTCCCTTACTGCCTTTTATCTATTTTCCTTAAATTACCTAGAGAATCTTTTGCTATCATTTGTTTTATGAAATTTAAGCAAAAAAAATGGTTTTGTTAAAAAAAAATTAATTTTAATTTTAAAAAAACAATACGGCAACACCGGCAATTTTTAATCTATAGACTTTAAAGTATTTTTAATTACCTACGTTTGAAAAAAAAAATCGTCAAAATCAGAACTGTTCGGCCGGGTTCCCTAATAATTTGCTTTAGTTACTCTACTACACAGTTGTTTAAAGTTTTACTTTATGTTTATTATAATTTTTGTTTTGTTAAAAGAAAAAAAAACATACTATATTTTAATGCGTGTTCGGTGTATATGCTTACTGCATAATTTATTAAAAAAAGAAAACATACGCACGATTCTTATTAAAATTTTATTTAACTTTTTATCATATATATTTATTAGTTTTACCTGCTTATAGTGGAATGATGTTGTTTAGTTTTTTTTTTTTTATTAATTATTATTTTAAGATCTCAAAAAGAGTCAAACTATTTGATAACAAAAATTCTTATTCAACAAAAAAAAATTGTGCATAAAAAACAAAATTAAAAATATTTGAAATTTCTTTTAGACAAAAAAAAGTCAGATGTTGTAAAGTAGTTAAAAACACAAGCATGTTCAAATTCAATTTATGTAATAACTCTAATAAATTTTAGAAAACAAAAGTATTGACATTTTTAAGTACGTAATATTATAATAAAGCACTGCAAACAAAATATAAATTATAATTGTTAATAATTCATTCTGCTGTTAGCAGCAAAAATATAGAAAGAAAGTATCAACGAATCTGTAAGAATTATATATTTTATGCAAATATTAATTTATACTAAACTAATCGTATATTATATATATATATATATATATAATGGTTTACTATTAAAAGAAAAGCAAACAAACAAAATTTAAAAACAAACAACAAATATTTTTTTTTTGCAAACATTTGCGGGATTGGATATAATTAATAATAGTACCAGTTTTTCATGTTTACGTGACTATACTATAAATCTGTTCTCCTTCAGCTAAAACGATAGCCCCGCTCTATTGAAGGTGGTAGTTTCCTGATGATTAGATGATCGAGTACATTTACTACTAGAACTACTCATGCTCTTCTTCCCGAGTAGATGGAAATTGCATTGATTTCGTTGAAAGTGCGTTCCATTGAAAAAAATAAAATACAGGTCTGAGTCGCACAAACTTGCTCTTATAATTGAATCGTTCATTGCAAAAATCACTTAGTCGCATTTTTTCAAAATTAATTTTTTTGCTGAACATCGTTTCTCAAAGGTGGATGCGTATTCTAGGTAAAAAGAAGATAAGATAATACATTCCTCCCCATTAAAATTATAACGGTTATTCCAAAAACAACAACTTAAGTCCAGGAACTTAAGAAGTTTTTGTATGCACTGTTTGATGGCAGGTGTAGTTATATCTGGCTGAGTTTAAAATTTGCATCGTTTTGATTGTTACAACAATATTCAAGTCTTCAATTCGGATAATATTTGCCAAATATAGAGGAATTATTACATACAGACCAGATTTCTTTTTGTTGACGGTTTGTGACCCAACCCAAATAAGAATGATAGAGAATAATATGACTATGCACCTTAAACATGCAAAATAAATACATGTTACATGTAAATAAATATTTTTTTAAGAATAATTTTTAATAAATAAGCCATTACAAAATTCGTAAAAGAGAATATATGGTTAAACTATATTCCACATAATATGCTATTCCTTGCTAAAACAACTTAAGTCCAAAACAGTTTTTCGTTATTATTTCTAATAAAATATGACGGTTATTTTACACATCAGTTTCTTTCAACTCAAATACTAAATTATGCTTAAAAAAGTCCTTCGAGATTGGTTTGCTTGAGCATGAAACAGTTTTTATTGGTTTCTTGAGTCCCGGGCGAAAAGTTGTGCACGTTCGGAAAACACCCCGTATTTTTTTTTTCAGGTAATATGTTAGGTAGTCAACAGCTCTTTTCTCACTTAAATTTTTTTTTTCAAATTACGAGCGAACAAAAATATTTCGGGCGGAAAAAATTCAAAGTGAAACTCAGGATAAAGCTGATTTTAAAACACAAAATTCGTTTTTCAAAGAAAAAAAACTTCTTTAATGAAATTGAGCTCCAAACAAGTATGAAATTTAAATTCTTAGAAGAAAAAAATTCAAAATCGTTAGGGGCGTTTTTTTTACAAAATTAATTTTGTATAAATAATTTTGAAAAAGAAAAAATTAAATAAAGTTTGTATGCCATTTTGTAGCAATTTCTAATCCACCTTAAATCAAAGTTTGGAAAAAAAATTGAATGTCCCATTTTAAAAATCTGATTTTAAAAAAAAAAAAAATTAATTTTTAAGAATGACAACACTGAGGGTGTTATAAATCTTAATATTACTGCCACTCAGAGGCTTCTGTAGAAAAATGTTCGTTAAAATCGGTTTAATAATTTATGAGAAAGTGAGAAAACAAGAAAACTGTTCTACCTTTAAATCGGCTAAAAAAAAATATTTTTTTTTAATTTTAAAACTAGGATTTTAATTGCCACAATGCACGTATTTTTTTTTCAATTGTTGAAGCCGTTTTTGAGAGAAAAAATTTCCATTTTAGTCATATATGGCAAGTACCTTACCTACAGCTAGTTTTGGTCCCAAAAAAATGTATTTCCCTCCGTAGGGAATTACCAAAAACTCTTTAGTATTAAGTTTGAAGCAATAAGCATATAGTGTCAGTGGGCTGCAGTTCGAGATAGAGACAACCAGACAAAATTGTGATACCCACTTTTTTAGCATTTTCTATCATACTGCCCATAATCTCGTAAAAAGGCCCTAACTACATTTTTCATACTTCTGAGTTATAAAGGAAAACATAAAATCAAATACCGCAATTTGCATATAAAAATGAAAAAAAATTTCAAAAATATTTGGAATTTTTGACTTATTTAAGACCTAAAAAAATTAATGAGATAAATCAGAGACAATGCCATAATTTCAAATATGGAAAAAAAATCAAAATCGAAAACTTTGTAGTTAGGGCCTTTACGAGATTATGGGCAACATAGTAATGTCATGCCTGATTGTTAGCTTGTGTTCGATTTTTTTTTACCAATCCTAAATTAAATCTCTCTCAATTTACTAACAATCATGGGGACCTTAATTTTAACAACTTTTTAAAACCTAATGATTGACTTTTTTACTTCTAACTCCTAACAGAAGAGACCTGCAAAAACAAAAACTATTGAAAAAAAATCTGACAAAATAAGGAAAAAAAAAAAAAAGTTCGTTGCAGTTAGTTATGAATAAAATTTTATTATTTAAACATCGATTTTATAAAATGAATAAAATATGATTGAATTTTACTGCAAAAAATCAGCAACTTCCTCCAGTTCTCGAACTCTGGCCTGCTTCTGAGCCCATCTCGTTTCAGCTACTTTCACATTTAGCACCCATCGATCATGAGCCAATCGTATCCCACAAGTCATTTCTTCATTATTCATCATAGCCTTCAAATTGTTCGAATAACTACTATCCGAACGTGGATGTCTCTTCTTCGCCGGACAATTCTTTCCACCTTTCGGAAATGGTGGCTCTTGCAAGTACTTCTTCAGACAACCCTGATGAAATAAATGACCACAATACACTCGCTCACAGTGCATATCGCTAGTATCGTCAGTTATCAAATCAGTAGAATCCTTCGGCAGCACAGCCTCGTCACAAATTGGACATTTCTCTTCGTAAAAGTCTAGCGTAGCATCAATGCAAAACTGCAATGATTTGTACAGACTTGGAACCGGCTGAAATGGCTGAGCACTTTTATCTTTCGTAACTCGTAAAGGCGGTTCAACACATTGCCGAGCTATCTCTTTCGACTGGCCATTAAGATACCTTAATAGAACCGCTGGCAAATTTGTTTCTGCATCTCTCAGTACAACACATTGTTTTGGATAATCGATTGGAACGTCTGCTTTGACCTTGTAGAAATAATGACCGCCCTTAACAACCAAATGTACACTCGAAGTTTTCTGTTTCAACTTCAACAACTCATTGGCATTACTTCCTAGAGATTTCTTGAGATTTAATATCTCATCATAGGCAACGCAGAGTGGATTCTCTTTTAAATAATGTTCGATAAACTTGAGCACATGAATCACTTGGGGTTTGCCAAGAATTTCCTTTGCTTTCTTTTCGGCAAGATTGGCTAACGCATCGAGAAACTTTCCAGATAGTGTTCGACTTTTGATTTCGACAAGAATCGGTGATTGAGGATAGTTTTCGGGAAATCGTAGGCATACGCTTAATTGGCGACTATTGGTTTGTATGATATCGACTCGGACCAGCACTGGCGTGCATGTAATTATTTTTGAGTTTTCGACGACATTTTGGCACAGTTTTTTTATTTCTTCAATTTCAAAATCAATTGTGCTCATAATCCTTTCGAAAGGGTTTTATTTTTTTTAATTTGTTAAAAAACCCTTGTGGCTGGTTGGTAAAAAGTTTGTTCCTAAATAAAATTTTGTTTTTTTGTTCTCAAAAAGATAGGTACCTACTGGAAAAAAACGAGAAGGACGAGGTAGGACGAGGGAAAAAAATGTGCTGTCATCAATCAAAATGACAAATCACAACAGAGACAAAAAAATTAGTTCTGTTTGTACATAATTCATGCTTCGAGTTTTTAGAAGAGTTCCAGTGCTTGAAATGTACAGTGCAACAAGCGAATTTTTAAGGAATGACCACACCGGATACGGAGCGGTAGATGATGGTAAATAAATGAATGAAATAAATTCCGAACTTGAATGTTGTTGTTCCAGGTGGGAATTTTTTGCATACTCTAACCACTTCCGCATAACTTTCCAGTGTGGACATTCCTTTAAGGCTTGGCCACACTGGAGGGTATGCGGTAGCGGTACGGGTAGCGGTGAGGGTACTTGTATGAACAAAATTCCAAACTGACACATCAACGTTCAGGTGTTTAATTTTTTTAGTACAAATATCGTTACCGCTATACCGCATACCCTCCGGTGTGGCCAAGCCTTTAAAGTTCTGGTTTCGAATTTTGTTCTTAAGGCTTGGCCACACTGGAAGGTATGCGGTAGCGGTACGGGTACTTGTATGAAAAATATTCAACAACTGAATACTGATGTTCGAGTTCGTATTTTTTTTCATTCAATTAAAGCCTGGTACGCTGCTCGCGCTAAATTTTAGCTCCCACACAAATTATCGAAAAATTTTAGCCAAGCTAAAATGAGTCCCATACAAATTATCGATAACTTGTCTGGGAATTTTATCTTGGCTAAAATTTAGCGCGAGCAGCGTACCAGGCTTTATGCTACAATGGATCCCATACAAATTATCGATAACTTGTAACTGAATTTTATCTCGGCTAAAATTTATCGCGAATATATATTTTAGCCCAGCTAAAATTTTTCGATAATTTGTATGGGAGCTAAAATTTAGCGCGAGCTGCGTACCAGGCTTGAAGCGAAAAGAAATTTTCCACACAAAATTTCGTTAACGAAATCCTGGGGTCAAATTACGGCATACGTTCGTTAACGTATGGTTGCTATGTGTCTCTATCTTTTTTTACTAATTAAATAGAGACACAAATAGTAAAAACGTTAACGTATGATCGTAATCGTGTGCCGTAATTTGACCCCTGAAGCCTGGTACGCTGCTCGTGCTAAATTTTAGCTGAGATAAAATTCCCATACAAGTTATCGATAACTTGTATGGGATCCATTTTATCTCGGCTAAACATTTTTGATAATTTGTATGGGAGCTAAAATTTAGCGCGAGCAGCGTACCAGGCTTGAACGGAAAATTTCGTTTTGCTTTTCGTTTTTCAGTACGCAGCTGTAGCGAAAAATTGGAGAGTTTTCACTCATTTATCACTTACTTTTTACTGTCCTGTCCTTTTTTCTTGACTCCAAGAGCAGTGTTGACGGTTTTTTCACTGCTAATTCAAATTATTTTCTGTTGATTTTTCCTGATTTTAAATTAAAGCCTGGTACGCTGCTCGCGCTAAATTTTAGCCAAGATAAAATTACCATACAAGTTATCTATAATTTGTATGGGACTCATTTTAGCTCGGCTAAAATTTTTCGATAAATTGTATGGGAGCTAAAATTTAGCGCGAGCAGCGTACCAGGCTTTAAAACAAAAATAAATCTTGTTCTTTTTTGGTCGCAAATGGGAAATGTCATTCCTTTTTTTGTTCCTTTTTGTGCTAGGTTTTCGCTGCTCCGACTCGGGTACGACTTCATCTCCGTTTTCTCGGAGTGAAGATTTTCACCACACCAATACATATGCAATCGTCTCCGCGGTTATTATAATTTCCATACTAATTTGAGTCGCCGTGGGACCCGTTTCGTAGTCGAGGTCGGACTAACTTCGAAGCCGATTCGGACTTAGGTCGGACTCGTTTTTACTTGAAGGGTACCTTCAAATGTATATCTCATGTCGTTTTCCAAAATTCAAGGAGTGACACTCCTAGGTATATAATCACTCCAAAAGGAGTGATTTCAAATTCCAAAATTGAAAAAGGAGTGAATTTTTGGAGTGAATTCTTCACTCCCAAAATTTTGAAGGAGTGACGGAGTGATTACCAATACTTCTACATTTGACTTCATGGACTGCTTGTCAAATTGTTCGGTGGTTGTTTTAACTTTTTTTGTGAAGGAAACTATATTTATTTACAAAAAAAAATCAATAAAGTATTGTAAAAAATCACTAAAAGTGAATTTCAAAGATTGTGTTATTATTTTATTCATTATTTCGTATTACAAACACATGCAAAGCAAACGTCAAATCACTCCACTTGTCAAATTCTTAGTGAACAAATTCCAAAATTGCACGAAAAAGGAGTGATTCACTCCCATAATTTTGGAAAACGACATCAGTGAAATCAGAGCTTAAGAAATATAACTATGTCGAAAATTCCAATTTATCGACCAAACAAACCTTCGAGTATCGAAATCAGTTTGACCAACATTCCGAACACATTTAATCGGCAAATGATGTTAATTGACTGAAGTGTTCTCATTAGTGTCGTGTGTGTGCCTCGCAAATTAAATTAAAAAAGTTCTCCAAAGTAAACTTTTTATATTTTACATAAATTTTATTCTCATAAATTCCCATATTAAACATAAATATAACATAGTTATTTTATCCTCAACAAAATACAACTTACTTATCTTCATTATTTCATTAAACTTCTTCCAGGGAGTCGGACGGCGAAAATTTTCTCATCAATTGAAAGGAAAAACCGTCACCGTGTGATCGACCCTAATAAAATTAATCAACCAATCATCACGAAAACGCAGGGAGGGTACGTACGTGTTTTTTTCCTATGAATTTTCTTATGTGTCTAGTTCATAATTATGTTTTTTTTTGTAATATTAATTTAATTCATGTTTTATTCATTTTTTTGCAGATTGTGTTCAGCAACACGATGAGACGAAAATATTTGGGATTAATTTCTATTCTTTTGTTATTGAATTTTGCTATTTGCACTGAGCAAGAGTTTGACGATGGAGTCTCAGTTGATTCTGAAGAAAATCAGGTAAGAGTTCTCATCCAATTCGAATGATTGTTATTTTATCTCGTTTAAAAGTTTTTTTTTTTCTCTCTATTTATCTTGCTAGGTTATTAATTAATTTTTCCGCTCGCAAAGATAGAAGATAAGCCTATCATTGATTAAATATCATAAAGACTTAAAATTTCTGTCAAAAAAACAATATTTTTAAAATCAATGTACAAAAATGATATCCCTACAGAAAACGTGGTGATTTTTAAATGTACACTTGAAAATCTATGATTATTCAAATCATAAGGGAAGGGAAGGCATTTTTATTGCGAAAAGCAAACTAACCTACCCGCATTAAAGAAATAGAACCACGATGTTGGTGATGCGAAGAAAAAATTGTATTCTTTAATTACATTAAAATTGCATCAGCGTTTTGAATTGATGGCACAAAATAAGGGTAGATAGTCAACAGTCGGGCGTATTTGTCACAAGAACTGAAAAAAGTTGGTAGGCATGACGTGTTATATTTTTCAAGGGATTCCCCTCGGGACATATTCATAGAAGATATTTATGTTATAATTCGTTAGGAGTTTATGTTTCGAAATGTTAGTTTAAATATTTGCTAATAAGAATCCAAGAAAACTCTCACGATTCTTCATCAACTTGTTGGCATGGTAGTGAACTTTTTTTTCATTAATAAGAATTTTGTGTAGAGTTTGAAAAATGTATTCGTATTGGAACCTTGGTTGGCATTTTTGTAAACAAAATTTTGATATTTAATTCCCAGTCTGCATAATGCACTGTTTACTTGAGAGCGACCAACGAATGAACGAACAAACAAATGAAATTTAATGTATTCTTAAACTAAATTTTTTAACAAAAAAATATGTTAAACAGTAGCAAGCTAACTATTGTTGAATTTTTTCAAAGAAAATAATAACATAGTAGAGTAACTAAAGCTCAAAAAATGGCAATATTAGGGAACCCCGCCGAACAGCTCTGATTTTGATGATTATTTTTCAAATTTTTTAGGCCACATTTATTATTATTTGAAATTATAAAAAAAATTTCAATATGTATTACAATTTATGAAAAAAATTAAAAAGTATTTCAATTTCGAAGAACTTTTTTTAATAGAACTTTTGAAAAAAAAAAAAAAAAATTAATTAATTTTTTTTTTAAGTTCAACATTTAAATATAAAGTTATTTTTTCTTCATCATAGCCCTTATTGTTGAAAGTAAAATAGCAAAAGTTTTAAGTTCTTATTTGCCAAAGACTTTGATTAAATCAATTATTTCAATTTCAGTTTTTATCGAAAAATCCAATGAAATTGGAGTACCTAATTTTTAAAATTTAATTTTAATTTAAAAAAACAATACGGCAACATCGGCAAACCTATAGACTTTAAAGTATTTTTAATTACCGACGTTTGAATAAAAAGATCATCAAAATCTGAGCTGTTCGGCCGGGTTCCCTAATAATTTGCTTTAGTTACTCCACTAACATTTTAATATCTAAAATTAGAAAAATGTGAGAAAACCTATTGTTCGAAACGACCAATTTGTTTTTTTTTTTAATAAAATAGGGAAAATTTTAGATATTAAAATGTAATTTTTTTTTGAAAAATTTGAACTTTAGTTAGCTTGCTACTGTTAAATAAAGTTTTTATTAAAAAATTTACTTAAGAAATACATTAAATTTCATTAGTTCGTCTATTCGCTCATTCGTTGGGCGCTCTCATGTGAATAGTGTTTAAGGGTTATTCCATAAAAGGGTTTTGGCTGATTTTTGTATGTTTTCGCTCTTATTTCTTTAACTATTCACTCAGTTAAGTATTTTTATAGTTCTAAATATAAAAAAAATGGTAATGATGTATTGAAATAAATAAGTAAATATGTATGTAAACGTATTATAACTATTGTACAATATCTTCAAATAAGATGTAACGGGTGTGACGTTAGAAAGTCACACCCGTAACATCTTATTTAAAGATATTCTCGGACAGCACAATAATTGGAATACTTTTAATATTAAAAACATATGAATATACTTAGCTTTAATGTATTAAAATACTTAACTAAGTGAATAGTTAAATAAAAATAAGATCAACGAACATACAAAAATCTGCCAAAATCATTCCATTCCCTATAAATATTTTTAAAAAATATTTGTAAAGTTAATATTCCTCATGGTAATAAAATAACCTTTAAAAGGTATAAAAAAATAAATGTAATAACCACAAGCAACTGTAAACTTTGATGATTTCATTAGGACAACCGTTTCAAAAAAGAAGTACATAGGTAGTACAAAATATTTTTTTTGGGGCAATTTTGATTTTTATATTTCGATTTTTGCAAACGAAATTTTGTGGCGCAACATGAATTTTAATGGTGAAGCATGAAGGTGAAGCTTGTGGTACTGTCAAAGTTAAAAAGTACGAAACTAATACATAGCGCTATAATGCGAAGTTGAAGCTGACGCTGAAGCTCAAGTAGATTGAAATTTAACTTTTGACTTCATGCTGTGCAGATTTTTGACATTGGTATGGTTAACTATGTGAGTGATGATCAACCCTTTGCACTAAGAAACAATAACGCCTCTCATTGTATCAAGTGCTACTCAAAATTGTTTACTCTACAAAGAATTGAAAATTTTCAACACCTTGCAAAATGAACTCAAATCGGAAAACAACCGTAACAGCATTTAACGTCAAAATATATATTATGTTAGACTCCACAATTAATTGTATAATCTGTTATTTTTCATAATATGTATAATTTTTAAATATTTTTTTGTTTTGTTAAAATTAAATTATTCAATATGTTATAATGGATAAATTATTGTTATTTATTAATTGTTTTGTACACTTAACATGTCAGAACGCAATAACCAAAAAGACTAAATGTACATACCAAGTTTTTTTGTAAATAATAGTTGAAATACTAGATAAACCAACAAACTAACTCATATGAATAGTTAAGGGATCAAGTTGAACAAAAATAGAACTTTTGAACATTTTAAATGGAAAATATATGATTTATTTCAAATTATCAACTCATTGGGCACGTTCAGGAAATATTAGGGACTAGATATTTAGGCAACGTCATTTTCTGAACGGAAATTTGAATAAATTGACTAAATTAGTTTGGATGTAATGCTATTGTCAAATTTCGAAATTTATTTAAGAATTTGACCGGTCGCATGGGTAAGACACCAAACTTCCCTTAACTATAATGAATAAATAAAATGAATTATAACCGAGAATGCACTTTTTAGTTGTTTTTCACACAATTAAATTTAATTTTGCTAAAATAATTCTTTAATTAAAAGCAATCTGCTGTCATGTTGACACAAAAAACTTTCCTAAGTTTTTAGGGAAAATTTTCTTGCCTAACTTTCCAGTCAGCTTTCCAATAAAATTACCTAAATTGGAAGATTTTTTTTTGACAGCTGACCAATCAGAGACCGAGAAATTACTTAAATATTTAGTCCCTAACGTTTCTGAACCTGCCCATTTTTACATTGACAACAACAATGACTTCAGCAATTTGTTATTTTAATTTTATTTCTGCCAGCTATACTTGTGGAAGGATGTCCTTGCGTGTATTTAAAGACATCTTCTGCTTCAAGCGTTGTTTTTATGCTTCAAGCTTCATCCATTGTGTTCAGGCGGTTACTCCATTTTTATATTTGAAAAGAAAAATTGTTTAATTGTCGTTGTTTTTGTTTTTGGTTGAATAAATTAATATTTTTTTTAGATAAATAAATGCACTACCGACTCTTCCATATCCTACCCTCTTGATTAAAAAAAAGGTTCATTTGCAAATAATTTCGCAACCAGACCTCGAAGAAACTTTTGGTTTTTAGTTATGAATAGAAAGAGGCCTTTCTTTCGATGTATCACTCGATGGATTTGGAGGAAATTTTTGAAAATGTATTTTTTTTAAGGCAAGGAGATTTTTTCGCGAAAATCCGAAAAAAATTAATTTGTAATAAAAATATAGGCCTGTTCATTGTGAATTCGTATCTTTAAAACAAAACTTGATTTGAGACTTTGATCCGAAAATATCTGCTTCCGAATGTAAAAGAAAAAAAATTATTCGATTGAAAATAATTCAGCAACCAGACCTCGAAGAAACTTTTGGTTTTCAGCTATAAATAGAGTTTGAAGAGGCCTTTCTTTTGATGTATCACTCGATGGATTTAGAGTAAATTTTTGAAAATGTATTTTTTTAACCTTGATTTTTTCGCGAAAATCAAAAAAAAAATTGTAATTTTTTTACATTAAATCACCCTATTGCGATTGTGAATTTATCAATTTGATAACTGATAAATCTTGAAATTTTACATTTTGCTCATTCGTACCACTTTGTCACAAAACCATGCGAGCTCATGCCTATTATAGTTGGGCTTTTCCGTTTAGTCAAATATAGCTTCCAAATTTTGGAATTAATTTCCTTGTAGTGGTGGTAGTATAGTTTTTTTTTGAAACCTTTATGTAGAATGAATTTTGTTCAATATTTTTATTTTCCAATATCCTGTTTAGATTGTAAGCCTCTTTAATTACCAAAAATCAACAACATTAAAAATTTTTTAGATGAGTCACATATTTATGTAAATTGTTGTTGTCTGTGTTTATTATTATTGTTATTATCAATTTTAAGAAAATAAACTTTGTTGGCTTTACTGAAAAAATACAGAAACATTTAAATGTAAAGACTTATTGAACAGGAAGTTATTTATTTATTTCTTATTATTGCTCTGTTAAATGTGATGATTAGTAGATGGAACAGAAGACTTGTTTGTTTTCGTTTGTGAGTTGTTTCTTGCATAAAAGATAGGCCAAATACTTAGCAATACTTTTTGACCTAGCGTCTGCGTTACTTGCTGATATGGAGAAGTTAGATACTCTGTTATATTCTATATCAAACACAAGGAGATTCTATGAGCTTATTCAAGGCATGGTTTCGTTCACCTGACTTAAATCGGGAGCTAAGTTTATTTTTGCTTGCAAGAAGCAATCTTCATAATCAATGATCATAATTTAAAACGTTGAGAATTTTTTTGAATTGGAAGAGGGTGATAAATTCGAAGAGTTTGTTGATAGAATTGATATCGAAAAAAGCACATTCGAAAGAACTCATATACAATGCAGATATATATTTTGTTGGCCTCGGCTGAAAATTGTAGTTCCCTTCCATTCTAGCAAATGAATTGCACCCAACACAATAGTCGTTGAAAGTTTTGCAATGCATTATCCATCTCAGTGTTTCCCTTCCTCTTTAGAGTTCCGAACTTCGAAACAAACGTAGATCGACTCATGCTTTGAAACATTTCCCACCTTTCATAACGCTCGAACTGTGTTAATACATATTTTACACAAAACCACAGTAATCCCCGCCTATTAAAAAAATAAACCATCTCTAACCAAAAGCGTGTCTGAGAAGCTCTACAAGAAGTTTATTTTTTTGTAAAATAAAAGTTTGGTAAATGGCAGGCGCATCTCGGTTTTTAGTGCAAAAAGAGGTATTCCGTTCATTGTATTCAGTTTTTAACAAAGTCTTTAAATGACCTAGTCCCACTCATCGGTCAAGACTATTTGACAAACTAACAAATGTGTATAACTTTTTTATTTTCAGGATGACGATGTTGCTACTGTTGAGACTGTAGATGAAGAAATCGTTTATGAAAGTCCAAAATACGATGCCAGTAAATTCTATTTCGTTGATCATTTTGATGATACCGAAAAATCAGAAAAATCCTGGACTCGCTCTCAAGCCAAGAAGGATGATATTGCTGAAGAAATAGCCAAATACGATGGCATATGGAAATTCGAATCACCTCAAAGAATCGTTTGGAAGAACGATATTGGACTTGTTCTCAAATCAAAAGCTAAACATGCTGCAATCTCATCGCCTTTAAGTAAACCCTTCAAGTTTGAAGATAAACCCTTAGTAGTACAATATGAAGTTACAATGCAGGTATTAATTTTTGTTTTTTTGTTTGTAAAAAGAAATTCCCAGAGTTGACATGTTTTTATTAACAAATAATTAAAAAAAAAAAACCAACAGGAGGGTCAAGAATGCGGTGGTTCATACATTAAGCTATTATCTGCCGGCAAGAATTCCGAAGATCTTAAAAAGGTAAAGAACTAAATTCCTAAATTCACATTTGCTCCACATAACTGTGCCTACAACAACCAAATTTTCATTTCCTAATCCTCATTCAGTTCAATGACAAGACCCCATACACTATCATGTTCGGACCAGACAAGTGTGGGAATGACATCAAATTGCATTTCATTTTCCGCCACGTAAATCCAATTAATGGTTCCATAGAAGAGAAACACTGCCGCAAACCCAGGTACGAAGAAAAAAAAAAACAAAAATATATATAATTTATTGATTTTGCTTATTTTCTCTAATCGATGCCAATAGTACTAGTTGCTTTTGATGTATATGTATACTATATGTAATTGATTTGTTTTTGTTTTCTTTAATTAGGGAACGCTTAGAGGAGCCTTTCAAAGATAAACTACCACATTTGTACAAATTAGTTGTGAAGCCGGACAATACATTCCAGATAAGCGTTGACCATAAAGTTATTAACGAAGGCTCACTACTTAGCGACTTCAATCCAGCTGTTAATCCACCAAGAGAAATCGATGACCCATCAGATCAAAAACCAGACGGATGGGATGAACGTGAAAAGGTACTAAATTATGAACTAATTTTTGTTTCTTTTTTATTTATTATTGTTTTTTTTTATTTATTTGAAGATTCCTGATCCAGATGCAGAAAAACCAATTGATTGGGATGAAGACGCACCACCACAAATTCCTGATCCATCAGCAGCTAAACCCGACGGTTGGTTGGATGATGAACCAGAAATGATTCCCGACACAAATGCAGTTAAGCCTGAAGACTGGGATACAGAAATCGATGGTGAATGGGAAGCACCGCTAGTGGATAATCCTGTGTGCGAGAAGGCTGTCGGATGTGGACCATGGAAAGCACCTCTTGTTCAAAATAAGGAGTTCAAGGGCAAATGGCGTGCACCTTTGATTGACAATCCAAACTACCAAGGCAAATGGAGCCCACGTCTGATTCCCAACCCTGATTTCTTTGAAGATCTCAATCCATTTGGAATGACTCCAATTGTAAGTATTTTCGACTTGAGGAAAAGATATAAAGTTCTTGTGCTAACTCTCTTTTTTACAGTCTGCAGTAGGAATTGAACTGTGGTCAATGTCAAGTGATATCTTGTTCGACAACTTGATCATAACTGATGACATCGAAGTGGCAACTGATTTTGCATCAAAAACATTCGACATAAAGCGAAAGTACATTGACAAAGAATCGGTAAGTAAACTAAGCACAAGATTTCTTCAATTTTTTTTCTAGCAACAAAAATTAAACGTTTCTTTTGCATAAAGAAAACTTTATTACATCGAATTATGCGACGTATAAATTACAAACCCGGATGGTGGGCTTTGTATTTCTGTTATTTAGCAATTCCATTTACTTGCTATTTCTTTTATCTTCGAAATCGAGTTCGTGAAGAGGTACAAGCAAACATACCGACAAATATATTCTCGTGTTGCTACAATTGTGCTCTCTTATCCTCAGCTTGATTTTATTTTTAGTTTAATTTTTTTTTTCTTTGGTAGAATTGCTAATTTATTGTATAAACTTGTATTTCCTTGTTGCACACATTTATTTTAGGAAACATTTTTGAACAAAATGCTGCAGTATCTGTATGAGAATCCTTGGCTTTGGCAAATAAGTATAGTTTTGTTAGGAACACCGCTAGTATTTTCCTTGTATCGCCTCATTAGTGGCTCGAAAAAGGTAATGAAATTGCTTTTGTTGATTGCTCAGATGTTTTTTTTTTTTGTTATAACTAGTTTTCTGATCAATAATATATATATTTTTTGTACAAAAAGAAGGAGTCTTCAGGAGAAAAGAAAAAAACCGATGAAGTGACTCCAGATGATGAGGAAACAAAAGAAACTCCCCAAGCTGATAATAGCAAGAAACCATCTAGTCCCAAAGTGAAGAAGGCTGATTTAGAAGTTAAGAACACACCAGAACCAACACCGCCTAATAGTGCGGTCAGTAGTGAAGAAGAAGAACAAGAGGAGCTAGTTGTAGAGAGAGAAGAGGAAGCTGGGAAACCAAGTTCCGAAGCTGCCGAAGAGACTGAAGTATTAACAAAAAAAAAAATTAATGAAATCAAATTGTATTTAAAAAATAAATTATTTATTACAGGAACGAACAACGCCACCAGCCGCTGAAGGTACTCGAAAGCGCAGGCCACGCAAAGATTAGCAAACTTAATTTCCATTTGTTTCTCTATAAATTTTTTTTTAAATAAGGATCTATTTAAATAATATGAATTTCAAAAACAAACAAAACAAAAAAAAAACTATTGATAGATATTTATATTGAATAAATTGGTACATTTTGTTTAAATGGGTGAAAAACAAAAGTTGCGGGGGAAAACTAGGTTCATACTAATTAAACGACAGTGTCGCCGCTTAGTATTTACTATACTATAGACAACTTTATGAGAATGTATTGATTTTATAATTTAATAATTTAATTTCATTAAAATGCAGCAATTTAGTGTTAGTTTAATTGTTTATTTTTTCCAATAGAATGCTAAACAAATAAATTAATAAAAACAGAAAATAATAAAAACACCACCAAATAAAAATTAAATCAATGATTGTGTTTTGGTGAGATAGTTTTCAGTTTGCTTGAGTGTGGTTTTATTCTTACTAATTTGCGATAGTTTTAAACTATGTACTTGAGGCACATTGAATTTTAGTTGGAGATTAAGAAACTGACAAATGGAATCATTCCCAGTTATATGGAAAATGGGTAACAGGAGAGTTTTTCTGGCAGAGTTTTTATTTCGTAGGTATATCTGTAAAACACTGTAAGGAGATGATGTAATTTAAATAGAAGGAACTTAGCCTTGAAAGCTTGGTCAAAGTGATTTTCAACTGGTACATATTACTAAAACTCACGCCTCGAAGTGGAATCACACGGTCGTAGTGAGGTATGCATTGTAGCGGAAAATTCTCCGATTTCATACCAATTATACTTCGATGTATGCTTCCGTCTGGTAAAACTCTCCGATTCATATGAAATCGGACAAATATTCCCTCACTAGGGCCGGTAGGCTTTAACATACAGACAGCCCTATTGTGAGTTTCACGTGGAATGTTTTCCGTCCGGAATATTTTTGTTCGCCCGGAATTTAAAAATTTATCATGAGTTTCACCCGAAGGGAATTCACATTTTCCGCTAAACTAGTTTCTTGTTCGGCCACAAAATTTTAGCGAGAGAAGATCTGTCGAATACCTGACAAATCTTGTTGACGTGAAACTCAAGTATGTCTTATAACTCGATAAGGAAGTATGATTCTTGGGTAAAATCTAGGAATTATTGTTCAAAAGGTTATATACACATTTCGCAGATGAGTCTACTGATGTTTCAGACCATCCAGGGGCCACATTCTATAAAAAAGAAACGAAAACGATAATTCGTTTTTGAAAAACGAAAGAAAATGTGAGACAAATTCTTTGGTTTTTTCAAGTTACATGAAGCAAACCGTTCGCATACACGAAAACGTCTGTTCGTTTAAGAGATACAGAATCCCTACCCAGTTTTAGGACCTACAAAATTTACCGCCAAGTCCGAACGACTAAGCAAAGATGCACATTTTCATGACAATAGCCGTTTTTTATTATCCCACTTGATCCATATAGATCATTAATTAACACGTATTACAACAACTACATGAGATCTTGCTTGAAAGGCAAGATCACGATTCGTGATCCTGATGAAAAGCAAGATCACGATTCGTGATCCTGATGAAGCAAGATCTCATGTAGTTGTTGTAATATGGGTTAATTAATGATCTATATGGATCAAGTGGGATGATAAAAACGGCTAATGGTGACGGTGTATCAACTCCTCGCAAGTGTTGTAGAACTTACTCCTGAAAAAAATCTTTTCATTTTTAGTTGGTGGAGGCTGGGAACCTTGACCTCTGGCGTCATAGTCCATCGCACTAACCAATCCGCCTTGGGTTACTGCAAATAAGGATAAATATAAAAAATGAGCTTTATCACTACGTGTTGCTAGCTTTTAAGGCTATCCCAAATATTTCACGCCGAAACGTTGACATTCCGGTGTGAATTTTTTTCACACAAAAATGATGATTTTTTTGTAGTCGGTCATCGTTGGTGTGGGACAACCTTAAACGCTGTCAACAGCGTTTTTTTTAAAATGCTATTCATATGGAGATGTGGCAAATGGAAGAAAGATACTTTAGAGCAAAATTTAAACGATTTAGTTAATTGCTAAATCCATTTAGTAAGTTACTAACTTAAAAATCCGTACGCATTTATTGGCTTAGTAATTTACTTAATCGTTTAAAATTTTGCGCTTTTATTTTTAGGTTAAATTCGAGCGAGTTATTTGTCCATAGCTTTGTGGAATGCGTTTTGTATTTGTAGTTATAACCAATTTTCTATATTTAAATATGTAAATAATAGAATGTTTTCACTAGAGCCCAAATGAGATAATTTCGCAAATTGTCAGTTCCAAGTTAATTTTTTTCCTATGCGTTTTGACATTTGAAATGACATAATTTGGGAAATTACCTCATTTGGGCTGTAGTGAAAACAGGCTAAAAGATCATTTAATCACGTTATTTAACAATTAAATTATGAATAATTTGATCATTGTTTAAGAAAAAGTTTTAAAAGAAATTCTCAGACATTGGTCGCAGCTCTTAAAAATTTCTTTTGCGATTCTGTCGTGCCTTAAAAATTCGCACATCTAGAACCTGCATTATGCTTCCTCTAGTTAGTCACTTTTTATTGCATATTCTAGGGCTGAATTTGACATCCATATTTAGCAAATATTCGAACCACTCTGCCAGAAACTTGACAGCTGTCATCACAAAAATTACTTTTGCTGTCAATTTTTTCATAATTGTTTTTAATTTTGTGCATTTGCATTTTTGTTCAATAAAAACAAATAACAAAAATTCATTTCCAATTGAAATTGAAAATCACAAAAAAAAAAAAATAGCACAAAATATGCTTAATAAAACCTGCCACTTATTTACTCATTACTAAACTAAAAACAAAAATAACCACCATGGACGAAGACATAAATCCCACGATTCTTGATAACTTTGAAAACAATTGCGAAAGTGTATGCATATTTTTTCTACTTGCTACCATTTCATTAGTTTTATAAAACAATTATTACAGATGGACATCAAAAGAACCAACAACCCACAAGGAGTTCTGAGAGTTGGAGTTGAAAGTGCCAATCTGCAATTCATGAACATTCATAGCAGGGATCAAGAATTTATTGATCATGTATTTAATCCAAATAAGATTGCGAAATATTCAATAAAATTTGTTCCATTTTTATCATTTAGACTCTCCTTGGGCCAGAATACATTGGCAATACAATATCAAATAGTTTTATGATTGATTTGATGGACGAAGAACAACACGATGGTTCTGGTCAGACAAATTCCGATTGTCCAATTGCTGCCTTGGGCTCGAACGAGTCATTTCCATCTGAAGCACAAATGCACACGATTCTTCAGTTTGTCAATAGACAAGGACATATCAGGAATCAGCCAAATATTAATGTTGTCGTAAGTTCAAGTAGTATACAGGTAAAATAGGCATTTAAAAAAAAAATGTTACACTCATTAAGGACCAATTTATTGACTTTCCATTAAACTTAAATCGCTATTAAAAAAGGGAATTTTAAAATTAAAAATCAATTTCGTTTAATTCAGTCTCTTTTAAGGATTTTTTTGAAGTTTGGCATCATTAACTAATTGAGCATTAAATTTAAAAGTAGTTTTAGTTAAAACACCAAATTCGACATTTTAAGAGGGATTTTTAGAGCTAATGGAGGTTTTAAACAGAATTTCTATTTATTCACTCTCCATTAGTGTCAAATGTCATTTCATTTATTTTTTTTATTTGAATTATTATTTTATTTGAAAAATGTCAAATGAGCTAAAGAATTATTAAAAAGTCCAGACTAGAATTTTTTTAGGTATAAACACATGCATTTGTACCATAAAAAAGAACAAAATTCAAAGAAATTAATGCATTTCTTGTCTACTTCGCACAGATAATACTAGATCTACTAGATTATATTCTCCACTTCAAAACTAATCATTTTTGAAATGCTGCATAATACATACATAACATACATAACATTGCAATTGAAGCCATGAGAAAAAGAGATATAAAGCTTACTTCTAAACCAATGACACGAGATGAATGCCGATAACACTTAAATTTAAGTTGTTATTTGACACCGATGGAAAAAATTAAAAATTTCACTTAACTCCTTCTTCTTCTCATGATTTCAATTGTAGGTTGTAGCATTTTTTGGTTACCACTGGTATATCGTTAATCTCTTGCATTTTTTGGCGTTTTCAGCTGCAAAATACTTACGGGTCATAGTTTTTTGGTTTTTCTTCCAATTCAAATCTATTTGATTTGACAAAATTGTAGCTTTTGACAGATTATTTTTCAAACAAAATAAAAAATCCCTAGGATATTTTTAACAGAGTTTTAAATTTAAAGTTTCCATTAAAAGTAAGGACTTTAACTAAAGAAGAGTGAATTAAATGAATTTTTAATGATGTATACTTAAAGGCGACAATAGTTTAACGAGGCCGTTAACTAAAGCGATAAATTTCAAAATTTAATGGAGGCTCAATAAATTGGCCCTAAGAAGCAAAAAGTTTGCTTTTGGAATAAGAATAGGGTTCTTGACGATGCGACCAATAGAAATCAAGATTCAAGCTGTTTTAAGGGACAATTTATTGAGCCTCCATTAAATTTTGAAATTTCTCGTTTTAGTTAAAAGCGTTGTTAAACTATTGAAGCCTTTAAGGCCCAATTTATTCACTCTCCATTATTTTTAAAGGCTCCATTAAAAATTATAAAACTGTCAAATCGCATACAAATTTTAAAATTTCCCTTTTTTAATGGCGACTTTAAATTTAATGGAGTGTGAATAAATTGGACCTAAGTACACACCATTAAAAATTCATTTAATTCACTCTTCTTTAGTTAAAGTCCTTACTTTTAATGGGAACTTTAAATTTAAAACTCTGTTAAAAATATCCAAGGGAATTTTTATTTTTTGAAAAATAAATCTGTCAAAAGCTTCGATTTTGTCAAATCAAAAAATATATTTGTGCATACATAGATTTGAAATTAAAGATTTGAATGACGAATAATATAACAAACATAAAAACTGGTGCAAAAAAGAGGGTATCAAAATGCAAGTGTTAACCAAAAACTGAAGGAATTGCTATGAAGATGATTCCAGTGTAGTGTGCATTTCTGCGTAGTAGATGCATTTTTTGTATTTGTGTCCATTTAAAATCTTAAGTGCAATGTTGTAATGAAATGAAAACGTCGTTTCTATTAAAACGACTTGTATTACTGATTTTCAACTTTAACTTCGTAGTTCCCTCCGCCCTTTGCCCCTTTTCATTATGGCACGATAATTGTTTTACTCGAACCTCAATTTTGGTGTCCCTGAGCGATTCTTTTTTGTGTCGTTTTAGAACTAACATATTCGGGTATATATGTATATATATGTATGAATCTAAACCGATTCTTAGCAATCGTACGAGTGACGATAAATTGGATACACCATCAAATTCTGTAATAGAAATCCCAAAAGATACAGGTGCATAAAAGCGATATTTAATCAGCAGTAGACCGATTCAACAGATATGTATAACTTCATTGAAATCGTATCATAAAATTTGCAAAACAGTTAGGACTAAAAAGTTATTTCAACCATCCTTTGAAGACATTTCATCCAATTTTTCAATGTTTATTTTTTCTTTTTCAAATAAAACAATAAAATAATTACAGAAATGACATTTAACGCTAATGGAGAGTGAATAAAATCATATCATGTTTAAAACCTCCATTAGCTCTAAATATCCTTCTTAAAAAATCGAATTAGGCTTTTTATCTAAAAGAGCTTTTAAATTGAATGCTCTATTAGTTAATGATGTCAAAAGTCAAACTTCAAAAAAATTCTTAAAAGAGACTGAATAAATGAATTTTGTTTTTAGGCCCAATTTATTCACTCTCCATTATATTTAAAATCTCCTTTAAAAAATTGAAAACTGTCAAATCGCATACAAATTTTAAAATTTCCCTTTTTTAATGGAGACTTTTAATTTAATGGAGTGTGAATAAATTGGACCTTAAATTTAAAATTCTCTTTTTTAATGGAGATTTAAAGTTTAATGGAGAGTCAATAAATTGGGCCTAAGGCCCAATTTATTCACTCTCCATTATTTTTAAAGGCTTTATTAGAAATTATAAAACTGTCAAATCGCATACAAATTTTAAAATTTCCCTTTTTTAATGGCGACTTTAAATTTAATGGAGTGTGAATAAATTGGACCTAAGTGACTTTGTTTTTGAGACTTTTCTGTTCAATATTTTGTTCGTTTTTTACTTGCCACATAGGTATAGGTACTATAGGGCAAGTTTAGGATTCGTAAAAAAAATCGAACTCGAGATAACAATTTTACATGACATTACGATGATGGAGAATGCCAAAAAAGTGGGTCCGGCAATTCTGTCTGTATGTCTGTCTGTCTGTCTGTGTGTCTCTATCTGGAGCTGCAGCCTAAACGAGTGAAGTGATTTTCTTCAAACTTGCTAGTTTTTATGACCAAAAATAACGGTACCTGCCATATAACGGAAATAGAAAAGTTAATTTTTTTCAAGAGCCAACTTTTGAAATAAAAAAAATATTTTTTGTACTGTTCATCGAAGGTACCTGTCATAGAACGGTTTTTTTCGTTTCTGAATATCTCGTACAACATTAACCCGATTTAAATGAAAATATTTTCAAAAAACGCATTTTTGGATTTTTTAAAAATATTTCAAATTTTTTTTTTGAAAAATCAATTTTTTGAAAACGGATCAATGAAAAATTTTGAAATTTAGTTTTTATGTGTAAATTAATTATTTCTTCAAAATGGCATACCAACTTTTTTTTGAAAAATGTTAAAAATTTTTTATATATAAAAAATTATTTTTTTAAAAAACGGCTCCAACGATTTTCGAAATTTTTTTCTAAAATTATCTTTTTATACAAGTAATAAAATGGCACACTAAGTTTTTTGTAAGAGATCATTTAAAGCGGTATTTAATTATTTATTTTTTTTTTGCACCACTTATGTATGTATGTTCCGTGCAAATATCAAATTTTAAATTTTCCCTTATTTTGTTCAATGAAAAGCTTTAACATTAGAGTAACTTTTACCATAAGAGCAAGTACGTGCGACCCCAGTCGTGCAATTTATTTTTTTTTTTAATTCAGAACTCTCCAAAAATAGAGCCGATAGGTTAGTTTAAAAAGCTTATATCTTGAGTTCTATTTGTCCCATCGCCAAGATCGAGGTTACCAGGATTAGGGGAAAATCATATAATGCCGCGATTTAAAGCTGCCAGACTTCTTAGTTCGTTATTAGAACTCATAAGGCTATAAAACTGCATACTCACATTTTAGTTATACCTCCACTCCCTAAATTTGCTGTGGGCTCTCGGTCTATAGTAGTTATATGAAAATAAAGAAGTAAAGGAATTTTTGTTTAAGTTGTTGCATATAAATGTTTATAATTTTTTTGCACTTGTTGCAGTAGTCAAAACTTTTTTGTAGACAAAAAATTATCATAAGGTTTTCACATTCAATATTTCAAATTTCGCCGTTTTGGGTTCATGATTGAAAAAATTCTTTTTGTGAACGCCTTAGTAGCAGAAATAGAATATAGGAATGATATCTTAAAAAAACATTTAAGAGGTATTTCAATTGCGTTAAAAATTAGGTTACAATTTTAATCTTGGTTAAATGTTGACACTAGCGTGGTGATAAAATAGGTTTTACTGTAGAGAAGGATAAAATTTTAACGAAGATGAGAACTTTTACCCAAATACTAACTCAATCGACACACGGCCTTAGTAGGCTAGGTTTATCCGAGTTCACATACTTGGACAATAGGTGTGTTTTTTGTTACCACTTTGCTTAACTGGACAAAAAAACGCAGTCGAGGCTTAGCAATTTACACTTTAGCCCCTCGGGCTTAGTTGTTTAACCCAGACATTTCTCTGGTCTTAACTTTTTGAACAGTTTTGAATCTGTGCTACCAAAATATTTTTTTCATAAATTGTTTACAATTGGTTTACAAACGGAAAACTAACGTTTGGAATGACTAAATGTATTTAACTTGTTTTGCTAGCATACATTTTTGTATCTCTTTATAAAACATACAAGAAAAGTAGGTACAAAAAAAAACCCCGAATCGAAAACCGTAAGGATTTGGGATGAACAAGTTACCAAATTCTGAGAGCCCTTAATTTCCCCAATCAGCATATTTCGGTTGATTCATTACTTTTGGGACACCCTGTATATTACTTAAACAGTATATAGTACTTAAAACCCAAATACATATAGTACAATACTAAATATTATAGTACGGTTGGGAACCCTAAATAAGAACCAAAGATACAAAAGTATATTAAAAAATGTTAAAGGGTGTTTTTTTTCGAAGAGACAGTAAAATCTGTAATTGGTCCCAAGTTTCATGAGTGTAACAAATTTTTTTTTTTATTTATTGATTTTATGTACTATTTTACCTGTACTAAAGTAGAAATTAACAACTTTGTGTTTTTATTTAACTCTTTTTAAACTTCAGGAAAGTTCAAATGATCATCTAATTCATCAGAGCGACAAAGAAATCATCGACTCTGAATTTCTGGCTATGCAAGGCAATTTATTAAATGACCAGAATTTCAAATTATTTTGTAGTCAGCAAATTATTCCAACTCAAGAGGCATTGAGCAACGATTTGAATGTACCTCAACTTCAGAGTCTGCCTGTGACAACAACACTGCCCATAACATCAACGACATGGCATAGTAAAAAAGATAGCTTCCAACAACCCCTCGAAGAGACTTCAACTGATCTATTGGGACCTTTGGGCGGGGCGACTGCAAAGAAAGTTCTTCCACATAAGAAAAGAATATCTAAAAAGTTGAAAAACTTGGACAAGGCAGAGAGCTCTAATTATGAGCTGCAAATAAGTCCGGAAAGTCCTCCGCGAGTTAATCGGTTTGTGGTGAGTAATGATAATTTTTTTTGCAAATTGGTTTGGGTTTTAAATCTTTGACTCTTTTTCCGGTTCTGGTGCGAACCTATCATTACAAAAATGTAAAACATTTCATATAGGTATGTCGAAAAAAGTCAGGCCAAAACTTTAACCTTACTATTAATACTGTCAAATAAGGTGAAAAAAGGGGTAAACCTTAAACTCTTATTTGACTGGACTATAATAAGCAATATAGAGCTAGAGTCAGTTAATAATTTAAGGTCCAATTTATTCACACTCCATTAAATTTAAAGTCGCCATTAAAAAAGGGAAATTTTAAAATTTGTATGCGATTTGACAGTTTTATAATTTTTAATGGAGCCTTTAAAAATAATGGAGAGTGAATAAATTGGGCCTAAGTATTTTAGGATTAACTTATAACAACAAATATAATTGGAATTAAAAAAAGGTATGAAAAAGTAATTCTAAAACTTTCGGCAAAACTTTTATTTCCGACGAGATCCGTTATAAACAAAGACCCTATTACTGCTCTTCGTTCGATACGGGAAAAAAAAACCCCGTCAGAAATATCGTGTCTTCGGAAAAGTGTCTCAAAATTCAAACTGACATACAAAATAAATTGCAACCCAACATCAACCTACCCACCCTGGTTGTGTAGACCCGAATCTTTTGAAATGTCGCTGTCTGTCATCGAAAACGATCTCAAAACCAAGGAGTGGAAATTTATATATTGTGACGGTTCTAAAGCAACAAATCATACAAGCTTTGTGGTAACGACAGAGAATGGTCAATTACTCAGGCATGGTCTCTTGTCTGTGTTCGCATCAGATTTTTTGCCGAAGCACTAGCGGTCTATGAAGCCTTAAAATAAGCCATCAATAAGAGAAAAAGCAGGAGACGAAACATCAACGTTCTAAATTTAGATACTGTTCAAAGAATTATAACACGTCTTGATTTTAAATTATAACTTTGTTAAATATATAACTCTTTAATAGCGAGCCGAAAGCCCTTGCAGCCTGTGCTCTCTAAATTTAGTACTTAATTAGCAATTTAAGATTACTATGTTAGTCTGTATAAATAAATCTTTTGATAAATTGTTAGAGAACGTAAGGAAAAGTGTAAGCGGTCTCTTTATGAAGACACTTTACATTTCCACTTCAAAAGGTAGTGTCTTCAAGCTGCATTCATACTGAAATGTATAGCGAGCACTCTATTTTCAACTTTTTCGGTTCTAGTGATTCTTGGAATTCATCTTAGGATCAAATTTCAGAGATTAAAGTCTAGAAGTAAAATTCCCGGTTAATTGAAATCGAACTAGAAAGTCGATTTGAGCAAAGTTTTAGAAAATTATTTCTAATTAGCATATAATTGATTCATTGGCGCTGTTTTTTTTTTTTGTATTATAAAGAAATATCTGGTGACAAATATGTTCCACGTGTAGTTCTCGTCATTTTTAAACCAGTGATGCAATCCATGTCTCTGTGATTAAGTCCCTTTTGACAAAAAAAAATTTCCCTCCGATAATTTTGTCATTGCTGCTGAGAAACTAAGCAAAGGAACGAAACAGCGTTAGATCCAAAATCATATAACAAGTTGTTTATATGTTTGCTTACTTTCAAGGATGATGTTAAAGAAATCGTATGATAGGGCGTCATCTTGTCTTGAACCTTTTTTTTAACATCAAAGGTATCGGTGGTTCTTTGACGACACTGACGGTGCAGATAGCATTCTCCATCGTCAACAGGCGGACTAGCTTGTTGCCAAAACTAGACATGGCTCTATACAGCTCGTCTCCTAGGTTTTTCCAAAATCTGCCGCAATGTGAATATTTGGTCGATGTTGGACGTTCCAGGTTTAAAGCCAGGTTTGATAAAGACCTATCAGATTGTTGACGAAGGGTTTCAGACGTTCACATAATACGACAGAGAAGATCTTATAGGATGTTAAGGAGAGGGTGCGTAGTTCAGAGGGTGCAATCTGCCTTTGGGCGGAGTTGGTTTTGTTATCGATTTTGATTCAGATTAGGCCCAGTTAAATCTAAACTGTACCGCGTTCCTACTTATTTTCTAGTATGTAAGATTATACATATATATGTAAGTAAAGAAATATTTTATCTAGATTGCGTAAATATACCTTCATCCATAAATTAATTTTAGCAATACTATCAACAGATCTATGCATTTATTATTTCTGAAATCTACATTTGTAGGTCTCCAATGGGGCACATTACGAGTGTGAATTATGTGGAGCTATTTCCGAATCTCAAGTACAATTCTTTGCCCACCTTAAAGGCCACTACGAACCGACTATTGTGGAAGAAACCGAGTGCATAATTGAGAGGCTTCCAACTTCTTCCATTGTTGCTGGTGTGGCCGACGAACCAGTAATTAAAGAAACCGAAGTAAAAATGTTTAACTTTCAACAATATTAAATCCTCCTTTTATACATTCTTATTTATATTCCCAAAAGCATGCTCCAACAACTAACGTTGTCCCAGACCACCGAGTTTTTAGTGAAGTTGAATTAAATTTTGAAAATTTCAATGAAGTTGTCGAGTTAACAGCCCAAGAACATCATCAACATCAACAACAACAACAACATCACCATCAGCATGATAACACCGTACCCATTCCAACTGATATTAAAATCCTAGACTCAAATAGAATGGAGTATGTTGTCCAAGTACAAGAACCTGCACAAGTTGTGTGTAATGTCCACGAAGAAGTTGAATTTAGTGATACCGAGGACATGTTGGAAGGAATTCGAGGTGTCGTCGATAAGGTATCGATTGACGATACTTCCAATGATCTTGACATGCATCCGAGAGATATTTCTAAAGAATCATGGTTTACAAATAATGCATTTAATGGCATTGCTTTCAAAGAAGAAATAATTGCGAATGAAAATTTCGGAAGACGAACAACTGAACTCATGCCAATGCCCATCCATGAAACTGATGATGAACGAAAGACTCCAATGAACTCAATCGAATTCAATAATGACGATGACTTTCATGACAACACCACAATTGACAACACAGAAGGTGGAGGCAGTTCAGAGATAAATTATCCCACAAGTGTTCAGGAGGCAAATGAATCAAATGTGAAGCGCAGAGGTCGTCCCAAAAATACAATTGTCAAAAAAACTCCAAAAATTCCACATACCGATGATGAGGAAGAAAGTTCAGATGAATTTGTGGAAAACAATAAACGACGTTACATTTGCACTAAATGCAACCGAGAGTTTAACTCGTGCAATGCGCTAAAATATCACAATTTGTCACACACTGGCGAACGTCCTCATCAGTGCGAAGTCTGTGGGAAATCATTTTATGCCCAAAGTGCCCTAAAATCACACATGCGATTGCACACCGGCGACAAGCCGTATGAATGTGAGCAGTGTCATCGTAAATTCCGTCAATGGAGTGATTTGAAATATCACATTGTATCCATTCATTCGGATATAAAGAATTACACATGTGAGTTCTGTGGCAAATCGTTTTCTCGAAAATACTCGCTGGTCATTCATCGACGGATTCACACAAGTGAAAGAAACTACAAATGTGAATTCTGTCCGAAATCATTTCGGGCGAGTTCTTATTTACAAAATCATCGCAAAATTCACACAGGTAAGTTAGTTTGATATAAAAAAAAATAGATACCCATTGATTGACTTTTATTCAAAGGTGAAAAACCATATACATGTGAGACGTGTGGGAAGAAGTTTCGAGTGGGTGGTGACCTTCGTCGGCATAGTAGGACTCATGAGCGGAAAGCACCGAATGAACTAAAAACCGCAAATCCAGACGGAGAAGGACCTGCCAAGACAAAAATTCGCACTGTAAGCAATGAAAACACCCAGATTGTAAGACAAAAGTAATAACTTCATTTATATTGTTTTTTTTTTAGATGAACAAAATCGATGAAATTGTCGATGAGATCAAAACTGATGTACTCCTAAAAATTGAGTATCAAAAGGAGAGTAAAGATGACTTGCTGTTTCTAGATAAGATGGCAAGCAAGATTGATCATCTTTTTAAGACTGAAGAAGATTTTGTAAATGAAGATTTAGCAAACTCAGACCTATCGTTTGTAACTTAGTTATTAAGTTAATCCATTTATTTGTATAATGTATTTATATCAAATCTAAACAAAAGAACTATTCATTTTTGCATGTAAGAACTTTACCCTAAAAACTAATGAATACAGAAAACATGTCTCCTTTAAATTTATCATTACTGCTTTAAATCATGGTATTTATTAAAAACACAAATTTTTCTTGTACGTATATCTTATATAAAAGTTCTTAAACAGTTAGATATATTGTTAATTTAATTTGATACAAAAATTCCTCCCATTGTTTTTTTTTTTCTTTTCTGAGCTAATAAAATCGCTCGAGTGTTTCACAATTTAAATTAATTATGCTCTTTTTGTGTTGTAATTTTTTGTTAAAAATCTGCAATAAAGTTTAAAAAATGTGTACATTTAAATTATTGTTGTTTGGTGTTTTCTTTATTTTTGTTTTTAATGTTGACAGGTTGTTTAGCGATATCAAATGTTATTAATTTCAAGTCACTGTGGCGTATACGTAACTTTTTATCTACTGAAAACTGGTAATATTCAAATTAATCCCTTTTGTTCTATGTAAAATGATTATCCAACCATCTATCAATTCTAGAAATATAAATCTATATCTATAATCTATAATATGTTTCAGGGATTAATTATTTCAACCTCAATTTAGTTGAAATTTAATTAAAAAAAAATAATCCATGATAATGGAATTTATTTATAGTACAGGAGCTGCAGAAAAAAAAAAATAAAACTATAATTTTTTTGTATTCTCGATTGGTATAGTATTTGCAACATTTTTACCAAATTTAAAAAATGCATATATTTTGCCAAAACTTGCATATATTTTGAGTATTCACTTATATTTCTTAAAAGAATTTTATTCAAAATACACACAAATATTATTTTATAATTCAAGAGGATAATACGTACTTTTTTTTGGACAGGACAGCTATCAAAAGCTGCAACTGCATTGATAAGCTCATATATAGAATGTCCCAAAAGTAATGGTGTAAACGGGCTATGGTGAGAGACTAGCGTATGGGCTCTCAAAATTTGGTGACTTGTTCTTCCCGATTCCTTACGGTTTTCAAACAAATCCAGTTTCTGTGAAATTTCAAAAAAAAAAAAAAAAAACTCCTCTGAAACTGTATTTTTCTCTAATTTTCATGAAAATGTCGTAATGCTTCCCAGATAAAAAATCACACAGGTAGATAGTATTCTCGCTCATAAGCGGCTATAATAATGTCGATATGTTGATTTCGAAGGAATTCTGCATTAATACCGATCATAAAAATATATTTATGTATTCTGACCATTGATTCCATAAAATGCAAAGAAAGCGACCGAATAGTAATTTTAAAAAAAATCAAAACAACTTTTTATTCCTTTAACAAATACATTTTTATTGATTTATCTCAATTTTTCTTATTTGCTTTTTATTTATTTTTGTTTTGTTTTTGTATTATTTTTTTTTTTGTTATCTTTTCAAAATAATCTTAATTTGTATAAAAATTTATAGAATGTAAAATAGAAAAAAATTATTGTAATGTAAATATATATTTATATATATATATATATATTTATTTATATATGCATGTATATATTTTTTTGTTGTTGTTTATTTATAATAATAATAATAATAAAATAATAATTACCTAATATTTACAAGTAGAAAGAAAATTATATATTGTTTTGCTTTCTGCGTGCAGCTGAACACTTTTTTATAGCCCTTCATATATATTTTTATATTATATAGAACAAAAAAGAGAGCCCCCCTTCCATTTTAATATGTGTTTTCAATTTTAACTATGAAATAAAATGGAAGCCTTATTTTTGCTTTTTTTTTGTTTTCTTTTGTTAAATATGCATTGATTATAAATTAAAAAATAATAATAAAAAAAGAAATAACAAACAAAGCAAGTAAACACTAAAAATGTTTGCGAAAAACATCATCGCATTGACTTGCATTGATAAAATTGATATTTTAATTGTTTTTTTTTTTTTTTTCATTTTATTTTTATTTAAAGTTAACATAGTCTATGATATATAATTTAATTTAATTTATTTTTTTTTTCTTTTTTATTTTTTTCATATAGTCATTTCTTTTCTTATATTTATTTAATTGATAAAATTATTGTACAATCTAAAAACTATAATCTAGAGATAAACACAAAAGATTACTTAAAAAATGGAAGCCGATTTTATTTTAAACACTTTTTAGTTTATATTTATTTTTTTCTTAAATGTTTGGTTTTGGAAGAAAATAAGAAAATATATTTTAATTTAATTTTTTTAGACCCTAGTTTGCACTGAAACTTGATGCTGAAACTTGAAACTTGGTGCTTTGCACAAGGTCGTTAAATCTTAATATTTGTTTACTTTTTTTTTTAATGAATAGCTGTTGAAGCTGATAAGTGTTTTTTTTTATACACATTTCGATTTCTTTAATAGAAAAAAATATTATAAAATAAAAAAAAAAAAAAATAATAAAAATGTTATCACATAAATCGTAAAACAAAAATCAACAATAAACAAAATTAATGAAACGATCTAATCGAAAATAAAAAAAATTATCGTTCTACAACTACAACTTGACGACCGAATCACAAATTTCTAAATATTTTTTTTTTTTGTGGGGAGGACAAAAATGTATAAAAAATAAAATAAAGGGAAGCACAAATTAATAATAATTCCTCCAACGTTTTAAGAAGGAAACAAGGAAAATTAAAAAAAAAAGTATTTACATCTTTGACAAAAATTAATTATTTTTTTTCGTTTTATTTTTTTATTTTATTAATTCTTTTATTTAACAAAAAAAAGCTTTTTTACCAATTCATGTGCTTCAAACTTAATTATCATTTCATTTCCTAATTTTCCATAGGAGTGTAAAGCTTGGAGAGGATTTTTTTTTTTATTCTTAGAAACTAAAAAAATATTTAAAAAAAATTAAAACAGAAGCGTGATATAGCTTCGTCTTGTTGACAATAATAATAATATTAATTATTTAATATATATATAATGTTTATGTATATAACGATATATTGCCTATTTAATGAACTAATATCTCTCTTATTTAGAAAAAAAAAATCAATTAAATAAATTTTACAGAAATTTTATGAATTATCATTTAAATTGGCACATTTTACATTGTTTTTGATTTGAGAATCACCTTAAATTTAATTTTGTTTTCATCATCATTTTTTTAAAATAATTTACTTGCTAATTTAATAAAATTAAATATTTTTTCTTCATTATTTTCTTCTCAGTGTGTGTTAATATATTTATATATTTTTTTATTTTGTTTTTGTATAAAATATATATATAATATAGATGTATGAATAATTTATACAGACTCCTACTAATCTTGCCCAGAAAACTGGATTGCAAATATTGTTCATAAAAAAATATTCTTTTCTTTCTTTTTTTTAACTTTTTTTTGTTTTTGATTTAACATCACGCAAATCAATATTTTGTGATTGTCTAATTTCTATATTTTGTTTAATTTTCATATATTTTTGTTTTTTAATTTTTTTTTGAAATACTGTCCAGCAATTTATTTTTTTTTTTTAAATTTATTTACGCAAATCTGTAGGCATATTACTTTCGTAATTGCCTGTTTCACTGCTTGTTTCAGTTTGCATATTTGTTGATGTTTGCATATCTTCGGATGAATCGTGACACTGCTGCATATGACTGGGAGACTCTGGCGAACTATTTTCGTTGTAGCGAATCAGTTTTATTGTGGTCAGACCATCTGCATTGCGAATCAATCTGTAACAAAAAAAAATAAATTAGGAAAAATGTTTAAATAGAAAAACAAGTTATATTATTTTTTTTGGGTTTGGTTTCAGTTTCTAGGATTTGTTTTGAGAATTACACCCCTATTACGATTGTCAACTATCAATTGATAGTTGATAAAAAATAAATTTCGATCTCTTATTATCTAATTTGCAAAAAAATTGAAAACAAAGAATAATGCCAACCGTTATTATTTGAAATGTAATTGAAAAATTCCATTAAAAAATGACTAGTTTTCCTCCAAATTAGATTTTAACACACCAAATTTTGTATTAATCAACTATCAATTGATAGATAGTTGACAATCGTATAATAAAAAAATTATACAGATGTGAGGAGATCAAAAGTATATATTGGATTGCGGAGTCTGCTTCCGTTAAAAAATGCCAGACTAGTTTATGAAAGTTTTCTGTAGAGTTTGTATTCAAAAGTGACATTACGCAGGGTTCTATTATGTTACCAATACTTTTTATTATTAATAAGCGAGAGAAGGAGAACTGAATAGAATTATGAAAAGAGATTGAATACAAATTCTCAAATCTCCCAGATCTTTAAAAAAAAAAAGAAAACTGATTCTTCCGATGCTTAAAACTATAAAATAAAGAAAATCAATTTAACTTACGGATAACAATCAGAACTGGATGATTGTGAATAGCTTCTCTTTTCCGAAGACGACGAATGACCCGATGACACACTAAGATCAGTTGGTTTCATTTCATCTCCATCTTGGCTATTTGACTCCAATTTTATCGAGTTAAATTGAAGCCTTTCGCTGGGTGTTGTAGGCAGTGCAGGTGAATTGGGCGGTTGTTGGTGCTGCTGTTGTTGTTGTTGCTGCTGTTGTTGTTGTTGGTTATTTGAAGTGAGGTAATGAAAGGCACCATTGATGGCGTGCATAAATAATGGGGATGTGGGTGGTGGGCCATAAGCTGCTGCTGCAGCTGCTACAGCAGCCGCTGCCGATGGCGAGATCGCTGAAGCTGAAGGCAGGGCACCAGGTATACCCAGTTGATTGTTGTTGTTATTGCTTCTTGAAGACGGCCTCTGGGGTGATTGCGAGGGTTGTTGTGAAACTGCCTGCTGTTGTTGTTGTTGTTGATGTTGTTGTGTCTGTCCTTGTTGTTGACCATTTTGGCCATTATTTTGGGAAGACATTGGCCAGTTTGAACTGCCACTGGTTGCGGGTGATTGTACATTGCCAGCTGTACTACTATT
This sequence comes from Episyrphus balteatus, assembly GCF_945859705.1. Lineage (NCBI taxonomy): Eukaryota > Metazoa > Arthropoda > Insecta > Diptera > Syrphidae > Episyrphus > Episyrphus balteatus. Next base: position 3,366,124 of record NC_079134.1, on the reverse strand, counting down.
TCCTGTGCCTGATGAATTCGCCACTGATTGGCGAAGCAGTGAAATGTTTTTAATGTTCTTTAGTTCAGTAGGATTTCGAAGAAATCTAAAAATAAGAAGAAATGAAATGAAAATAAGATCGCTTTGAAAGTTTAAAAGTTTGAACTTACTGGTAGCAATGACGTTCTCCTTGAACTTTTCGCAGAATATTCACTCGATAGTAGTATCGGAGAGCTCTTGACATTTTATCGTAATTCATTGAAAGGTGATTCTTTTGAATTCCCCACAATTTGGCTAGACCAGCTGGATCCACAATCTTAAAGACTCCTGTATCTCTGCACTTCCATGCGATCAAATCGCTGTACTTTTGATTTCTATCATTCAAAAGCTGTTGCAAGAAGTCCCACAATAGGCGACCATCTAAAATAGAAAAGAAAATACATAGATGTTTAGGACAATATTCCTATATAATCTGGTTGAATGTATAAGAACTTACTTGTATTAGGCTCAGAATTCTCTGGGAAAAACTCCCTCTTCACTGGCATATAACTGGGAGTTGTTGGCGCCGATGTAGACCCACCATTACTGGTGCTGCCCGAGGCACTATGCATTTTCTGGTTGGCTTGGTTTTGTGACCAAGTATTCACAAAACTATTTGTAATCTGATGCGTCAGACTTGGTGACATATCCTTTAGAACGGGTGTAGGTGGCGGACTATTGTTATTATACTGCGCCACAGCTGCAGCTGCAGCAACTGCTGCTGCTGCCCGGGATGCAGCTTTTGATTCCGAATACGTTTCCTCATCCGAATCCGATTGATTGCTACTCGAACTGGTTGTGTTATTTTGGATGAAAACACTTCCGTTGTTCATATTGCTTTGACTGCTGGAACTGCCATTACTGCTGGCATTTTGTTCTTGACCTTGTGGCGGACTACTGGCCTGTGAGTCAACAGATGGCGGTGGACTCAGGGTCACAGAGTTTGGAGGCATAAAGTGATGCATGTGTGCGTTGTGAAAGGGACTTTCTGGTGGTACAATTGGTGGCCATGTAGGCGTTGGCGGATGACTATGAGGTGACAAAGGGTAACGGCTGGTGGGCGTAACTGGACTATTGGGCAGATGCCAATGCATCATGTGTGATTCGATTATGAGCATCTGTAAGACATTATGCAACACATCTCCGGCTCCAGGACAACGATGACCAAAATCAGCTCTTGTCAGTAGACATAGAGCTTTGCCATTCATTTGAAATAAATCATGATCGACTTTGGGTAGATCAAATTCACGTTCGCAAAATCTTAAAAAGACTGTAACATCTTCTCGACCCCAGAGTCGTGGGTCTGAGGGCAAAGATGCCGGCAACTGGGTTTTCAATTCGGCCAACTGACTCGGAGGTGCTGGTGGACACCGCCATAGCACATCACTCCAGAGCCCTAGCGGTGGATTCAACGATAGTTGCACTGGTAACATTTTCATTTTGGATTTGACTGTGTTTTGGAAGATTTCAAATTTTGGTTTGTTTTTGAAACCTTACTTATTTAATTTTTGTTTGTTTGGTTTTTCTTTTCTTTGATGATTATTGATTCGAAGAAAATAAATCTGAAAAATAGAAAAGAAATAATTTGTTAATTTTATTTCAAACTAAACCAATTTTAGGAGAAAATTATAAAAAAAAAATCACACGTTGGGCGCCATTTAACAAATAAACTAAACAAAGGAAACATGCTTTTCAAATGAATTCCTAATCGAATTCAAAATACCTATCATTGTTATTGGGTTTCTGTATCTAGGAGAAAATTATCGAATTTCACACGTTGGGCGCCATTTAACAAATTACACATGAGAAGATGATCTAGTACATTTGCTACCACATCTTCTCATGTTGTTCTGTCTGAGTGGATGATAATTGTATTGAAATTGTATGACTCATGAGTCATGAATTGTAGTTCAACCAAAAATAATGGTTAGTTACTAGAAACAAACTCAAAGATAAAGAACACCCTTTGGTACTCTTATCTTTGGGGGAAAAAAATGTACTAGTGACGCATAAGTATATATCTTCTACAGTAAAGTTATGTACGCACATGTCACATGAGCAGCATAGTATGAAAGTGTTTGAACTTTCGAAAGATTAAAAGAATGTTTATTTGTTTCTAAGAAAGCAATGTCGAGACAATGTTTACAAAAACTAATACGTTTATTATTGAAAGTAAATCCTATTAAGCTGGAAATGAGAAAAATTAAAAAAAAAAATGCAGTACAAAAATGACAACGATTTGTGTTCTTCAGTACTCAAATTCAAATCGACCAGAGTTAAATTAATGGATTGTATCAGATTATTATCTCTTCGGGATGCTCAAAAAATGAAACGATCCTATGATACCCTTGCTTAAAGCATGATTTTAATTAAAATGTTTACAATAGTAATTATATCTATCGGATACCTTCTAAGATTGGGATTTTAAGCTAGATGGCAAATTCTTAAGTTCTAAATTTTGAAAGGCTCAGATTGGTCAAAACCAAATGTCAACTAAATTTTTAGAGGCTCTGATTGGTCAGAATCAAATTTAACCTTACTTTTTATGACATTTGACCAATCAAAGCATCTAAAAATTCAGATTCTTAATTCAGGTAGTATGCGTTGAACATTTACATTAATATGAACATGGCTGATTCAAATTGCTGTAAGTTCTGTTGGTTTACTTTATTTATAACCTATATTGAAATGCCTGAGTGAAAATGAAGTCAGTTCCGTTTGTTAACTTTATTATTAAAATAAACTGTTATAATCCGTTTTATAAAAACTTAACAACGTCAATTTAGAAATATTTAGTAAAAATTGACGAAAGCGGTCATGCTATTTGAAATATTAGGTATATCTACTTATAGAACTTAACGATTTTATTCATTTCAGGACTTCAAAATAAAAATGTTGTTCTATCAAAATGTTCCTTACAAAGTCAAAGTTTCGATTACATTTAATTACACTCCGTATACAATCAACAATGCTATTAAGATTTTAATTATAATTGGTTCATTCGTTATAAGTTGTCAGAAACAAAAAAATATGATTTTATTCTACAAAAAAAAAACCCATACGCCTTAAATGCCTCTGGTATTAAAATTGTATTATACCACACGACAACATTGCCAAGATCAATTAGCCATCTATTCATGGCTTAAAGCAGGCTGCAGGAATATAAGTACGTACTACGAAACCAAAGCCTTAGCTCATTGTATCTTACATACATAAATATAGCTACAGGCTAAAGTCAGCACCAGCACAAATCAACTTGCATCAAACTTTATAACAAACAGCTCTCTGGCATACTTGTCACGAAGCTTAGGAATGCCGGTCACCAGAGATAATAACATTTTTGTTGCTTTATTAAATGCAAAGAGTATCCGGCAAATCCAGTTTAAGCGGAAATTCAGATTCTTTTGCCGTCACCGTCATCATCTTGTGTGTGTTGTTGTTGTTGTTTTTTTTTTCTTCTCTTATTTCTTTTTGCTTTGGGTATTTTATTTTTTATCGTTTCTTCCTTTTTCTCCCTTCACCTGCTTGTTCTTGTTTATTATAAAAAAGTTTATTTCTTGTTCTTCATTTTCTTGATTTTTTTTTTATTCAGAATTCTTTGGTTGTATTCCTTGCGTAGATGTTTAAAAATCTTAAAAAAAATGATCACAAAAAGCTTTAAGAGCAAACATGACGAATTGGATAGTTTCTATAATTTTATATTTTGTTCTTTTTCTGTATATGAATATGATGTTAGTCAGACAAAAGAGATAAACGAAAAAAAAAGAACAAACAACAACGAAAAAAATGGTAGATAGATAAATACGGAAATCGTAAAAAAATTCTAAATCTATATTTAGATAAGAGCGAAGAAAAACAACGCCTGACAGCGAACTGAGTATATACAAGAGACGATGCGGAAGTCCAACGACTCCCGCTTCTGTGTTCATCTCCTGCCGCGCGATCGTTTACTTGCCGGCAACGCCGCACCGCACTGCTCTCTGCTCTGATCCGACCGACTGACACTGCCAGTTAAAACTGTAGTGTTATTGTTTGGCCGAGAGTATATCGCGTCGCGCCGCCGTTGTTTCCTAGTCCTTCCATATAAGCCCCAGCCATCAGATCAGACCAACAGAGCTAGTATAGTTCAGTTGTTGTAGAAGTCTGCGAGACTACGCCGCCACTTCCCGATGTCATGCCGAAATAAAATACAAAAAAAAAAAATAGAAACAAAAAACACGTAACAACAACTTTGTTTCTAAGAAAAGCGATGAGCAGAAGTCAGCAGCAGCAGCAGCAGCAAGCAAGCATACAGCTGCTGGCTAGCTAACAGCTTGTATAGGAAACTATGATCTTCACACAAAACAATCACATCAGCAGACGCTCTTTTCTCGCTGATATACCTACTTAACATTTGTGTTGTTGATTGTGATTCGACATATTTGTTAGTTATTTTCGGGGTGGCATGCAAGAGGGGGTTTATATTTAAGTGTGGGCCAAACCAAAAAAGCTTAGGTATTTGTTTGTTTTCCAAAGTTTGTTGTACAGGTTTGCCGTTGGTATTTTTGTGGCAAAATTATGTAAGGAAGATAATGAAATATTTATTTTATGAATAATAAATATTAAATATTTTCAAGTTTATTTCGTTAAAAAACTTTCTACGATTTTTGAAGTGGGAGTTCTTCCATTAAATGGTTTTATTTATTTTCAGTTCAGTTTCGTTAAGTTTAATAGAAACATCACCGCTCTTTTGAATATTTGGCAAAACAAAAAAAAACTACACAGTTTAACAATTTGAAAATTTCTGTCGTAAATGATTTATCGAATCTGCACAAAGTCGTGTTGTTCTGTTTGAAACTGTTGTGCCCTGTCCCGTTCTGACTATTTCTTCGATGAATAGCGTTATCTACATAAGCATGAACATGGCCGAGTCACATTTCAGCCAGTTCTGTTTGTTTACTATATTTAAAAACAAACTTGAAATGGCTTAAGGCCCAACTATAATAGGTATATGCGCGCATGGGCTTATGTCAAAATCGAACGAATTGCTTCGTCCTGTTTCTGAAAACATGAGGAGTAACCATAATAAACATACGCGGACATAGCCTTCTGTCACAATTTACATTTTTGTTTTCCATAATTTTTAAAAAAATCGAGTTGAATTTACACAAAAATTCAACTGATGCCAGCTGATTTTAGGTCAGTTTCGTTAAGTTTTAATTTTTTTAATCAATTCTTAAGACACAAAAACAATAATCTATCGAAATGTTCCTAGTTGAATTAGACAGTAAAAAAAAAAAAAAAATTCAATTGAAAAGGCTTCCAGGCTATATGAACGGTTCTCAATATTGTAATCCATCTTTGTAGCTACAGGCTTCAGTCTATCGTCTTTTTCAAGTCGTAAAAACTCGTTTCCGCATACCGTATAAGGCTTCCTTGGAAGCTGTGTCATTATCTATAACATGAGGCAACAGCTAAGATGAGATGAAATGGTACTTTTCTCTAATTCACGATCTTGACTTAAACCGCGCCGCACCACCATCACTTTAGGTGATCGTCGCTCCCCGGGCAACAGGATGAGTAGTCTTAAAGTTCCCCCGAAAATAATTACATAGCCAAAGCAGTTCCTGGATGCATCCTCTTGCTGTGTTCTTCTTCCTTTAACACCGATACAAGTACATCTCTCACACATCCACTGTGTGCTATGGCTGAGCTGGCTGGCCCGTTCCGTTCCTTGATGCCCGTTAAGATGGTTATACTTGAAATTCACTTCCTGGATCCCAGACGAAAATCTTGTTTTTTCAGCCACCACCACCACCGTGCACCGTCATCACCATCAACCACCAACCAAAGCAATCGATGGATGCGCAACTGGAATCTTTATGTGCTCTCTTACGACTAAGACGATTACTACAACGAAGACTATACGACTACGACGACGATCGTCAGCATCATAATCATGATGTTGCCGATTCCGATCGCCTCCTTCTTTGATCATATTGCGGATGCTGCCCCTTTGGTGCTTGCAATGACCTCGTATTTGTTCCTGATCCGAGGCCCAGCCACCATTAAATGCTGGATATCAATGTGTTGTTCTCTCGAATGTTGTGTATGCATGAAGAAAGGTACCTACATCCAAACATACATACTCCGAAAGAAGACTTCTTCTTCCTTCTTTGTGCAGCATCATCGCGCAGGAGTATATAGGATGAAACCTTAATCTAGGAGGAAGCAATACACTTAAATTTCTGTACTTTACCACCCCTGCTGCGCATCTGTATTTCAAAACGTGCGAGCAAAGAAACCAGTTTAAGCGGAAACTACACAACATTTTAACTGCGGCTGTGGCAGAAGCATGCTGATGGACTATGGAGCAGGGAATAGCAGCAGCACAAGCACACAGAGAAGACGACTTCGACGACAGCGGTGGCGGCTATGGCCAAATTCCAAAGTGAAGTCGACTTTATTTTGTTGTTGTTGTTGGGTTTGTTTGTTTACCTTCTCCTCTACAGAACTCTCCTCTTGGTGTTGCTTACTGTATGCCTAGCAGCCAAGTGAATAATAGGTATCGCTATTTATGATGCAGACACAAAACGAACAAAAAAAAAAAAAACCATGCAGTGGGTATCTTTCAGAACAACATGTGTAAAAAAAGATTCTTTTTATGAGTTTTTTTTTCTTTTCTGTATTTTTTTTTGACAGTGTGGCTGCCGTTTAAAAAAACCACTCCAATCTGTGCTGTATACAGATATGAAAGATGATGCGATCGTTAAAGAACGAAAAAAAAAAAACAACAAAAAATGCACATGCTGAACTGAAACAGGGACTGCGGGTGCGTAGCGGGAGAGTTAGGGCGCGTCTTTATAACTTGTCTGTTGGAATTTTTTTTTTTAAATAAATATGATGGGAATACGTTGATGAATAAATTGACCAAAATCTCAAACCAACTGATCACCCATTAAGACACAGGGTGAAACAGAATGAAGACGACAAATTGCAGTGAAAACTTAGCAATTCAATTTTATGTCTGAGAAGCTGTCAAAAAGTTGCCCCAATTTGCGAGCAATTTTTTGACAGCTTGCTCATTGGACGCAAGATATTTGACTTTCTTAAATGGTGTTCTCATTTATTCTGTGGATACAAGTTCAATTTTGGCAAGCAAATAATAGCCTTAATTGCTTTATCTTTAAAATGTTTGTTTGTGTTTGATGTGGCGTTAACGTAATGTCACTTTCAAGGTAACTTGCCTGCAAGTTGAAACTTCGGTAGGCTTCTTTTTTATTTCAAATTTCTATTTTTGAAGTTATACTTCTTTTCCGGCGTTTGTACTGAGTGTAAATTTTTTTTTTTCTCATCAGTGGACAGACCTTTTTTTATTCTTTAGATGTGTTCATATTCATGAGGATCGAAGGTACCGAATTTTTAATGTCAAAATACATCGAAAATGATTGAGTGCTTTTAATTCTTATGTACTAAATCCATGTACTAATGATTGACAAGCAGTATGTTTGTTTGCTTCTCAGATTTCAAATTCCACTTACTTGCTTTATTGTTTCACAATGCTCATCAATCACAATTGATTCAGCTATCCCTCGAATGAGTAAACTATATTACACAAGATCATGTATACTGGTCCTGGCTTAACAATAAAAAAAAAACACCCTGTCAAATAAACACTTCAGATCATCCCTCACACAAGCAACACTTGGATATTTGATATTGGAATTTCCAGCAAAACTTGGTGTATATATGACGTGAACATCATGAAATTTGATGATGACATCACACACATGAAGACGAACGTGATTTTTTGCTGCCAATTTTTGAATAAAGAAAAACGACATAAAACAAAGGAATCCGGACATAAGGGACGATTTTTATAGAAGATGAAAAAAAAGACGTTAAAAAATATCAAAGACAAATTTAAATTTTTTTAGGACAGTTAACGGTATGCCGCAGCCACCATCAATGCTCTTTTTCTTCGACTATTATCTCAGATCAGTCAATGACCCGAAACAGCTTGTCTAAAAAAAAGACGCTTATTGCTGAATCTTATTAAAAAAAAATGCTGAAAAAAAATTTGCTATCATCTTGAAATAAAAACACTATATCAATCGATAAACAACAGAAACAAGATATTTAATTTATTCACATTTGTCGAGTGGTTTTTTCCCTGGTTTGATTTTTCTGTCGAATATTTTTGTTCTCTCGAGAGTTCCAACTCATTTCTTCGTCGCAGATTTTTAAGTTTTTGTTGTTGTTTCTGACTTAATTATGCTGGAAGTAGGTGGTGCCGTGTCCGAATACCTGTTTCTTGTTGTTGTTGTTGTTGTTTTTTTTTTTTTTTGAAGTTTGTAAGTACCTAATTCTCTCAAATCGGACGGAGCTGACTTTCGTTCGTGTGTTATTCGGAAAAGAAACCAAACATATAGGAACACGAAAAATAATAGGTAAACTTAAGAGGTGTTATTAATCGTTCGATAACCTTTTGCGTTTACGCATTTATGTTGGTCGCTACTTGACTATGATGATGATGATGCTGCTTCTTTTAGGTTTACCCAAGAGATCACGATCATCATCATCAACATCATAAGAAAACCATTGGCAAGTTAGAACAGCAGTCAACCAGATCTTTAGAAATATAGGTAGAATTAATAGAAGACAATGTTCTTTTGTGGGGCGAGGCGAACATTAGTTTTGGTTTTTGTGTGTGTTTTTTTTTTTTTTTTGATTTTAGAAAAGTCATTACCCGAGCGATAGAATCCAAAATCAGCCTCAGGGAATCTCTAATTCTATTTGTTGCCCTGCCCTTAAGCCATTTAAAAATTTAATTTAATACATATGTACATATAAAGATAGGCAGAAATGAACAGGTAACAGTAGTGTGTTTTTTATGCGTCATTATAGGAAGGTATAATATTATTGTGTTTCACCATAAACTCATTCGTTTCCTCAAGAATTTCGATTCGTTCAAATCTCAGTTAAGCTTGTGTATATATTTTTTCTATTTCCTAAAGAATGTTTTATTAGCTATCAAGCTAGCTATCAAACAAATTGTGTTCACTCGAAGTTCACGCGATAGTTATTTGAGTTTGAGTTTAAGACTATAAACTTCAGATATCACGTACATAACGACTGATAAGATAATGTTACTATAATAACGAGTGTAGTAGATACAGTTAACTTTACCTACCTATCAACAAAAAAAAAATCTATTATATATTTATTTAATTTTTTTATTTTTTTAGAGGTTTAGATATAATAAAATAAAAAAAAAAATATTCTAGATTATTTCCTGAAAAACAACACAAAATAATGTGAATATTTTGTTTGCATTGTTTTAACTGCTTTTAACTGAGTGGAGAAACGATAAGGTAGTGAAGAAATAGATACATAAATGAATGGTTGGTTCAATGTTCAATAAAAATGATGGTCACTCACCTCACGTAGACAGCTTCCTTAGACCAGTCATGTGTGCTTATTTTGAGATGACAAGTATTTTAGTTTTAACTGAAAAGATAAATAAAAAAAAAATTCCAATTAATTTTATTTTATAGACAAAAATGAAAAAAAAAAATATTTTGTTTGGGCCTTAAATTTCATTCTGTTTCGACCTTGATCAAAATGAATAACCCACAAAAAAGGGGGTTCCCATCCCTGAAAAGCTTGATAAGTATAGTTTAATTGTAATTCGTTCCCATTTCCAAATTGTTTGACAAGCAACTGCATTCAAGAATATAAACACGTCTAAAGTTAAAGAAAACATTTTGCATACACCTTTAGAAAAAAAAAACTGTGTTCAGGACGAAAGATCTGTTCACGTACTGTGAATTTTTACAATTATTGTTAGTACAAAATTGTTTTTTGAAATTGTCTCGGATATTTGCAAAAGAAAATTCATATTTCGTAAATGAAATTGTCAAACCAAAGAATTTATGACAAATAATTTAACAAATTATTTAACATTCAAATTATTTCCTTGAATTGTTCAGTTTTCAGAATTCTTTTCTCAGAAATTTTACAAGTATTAACATTTTATTGAATGACTCAATATCTACTGAGTAGCTTTAAAAAATAAAACAGTAACAACAGAAGCAATAATAATAATTGTGCATTGTGACATGTTCACGATGATAAGGAAATGATGATTTTACTTCCGTATAAAATATTTCTTAAGAAGAATTTGTAATTTTATAAAGGGTGCTTTTTAAGATGTTAATTTGGCAAATTGAAGTCGTTCTGTTTATGAAACTCAATGAAATTTTCATAAACGTCAATGTTTTTACTTTGATGAATCTGACATTAGATTTTCTCTCCGGAGGCAAATTGTAATTGAGAAGGCAACTAATAAGTTTATAAATGAATAACTACTTTTTACCTGTAAGTTTCATCAATGGCAATGGTTGTCAGTTTTCACTATGACAGCTTCGGAAATACCCCTGACAACAAACGTCTGTTCTAACAATCAATATTTTCCCCACCTTAGATTCTAGCTCCGATTTCCAAAAATTTGTTTGGATTAATTTAAAACACTTTTATAGTCTATAATAGAGTTTGACAAAGTAACGCAATTCATATCATAATATACTCATTCAACAATGATGTGTCAAAAATACTTATCGGAAATATCTTTTCTTTCCTATTTGCCTCACTTTCAAGACCATTACAATTTTTTTTTCATTTCATTTCCAAAAACAAAACGATTAGATATTTTTTTAATCAGAAACAAACAAGAGTGTTTATTTTTTTTTAAATATTTCTTTATCAACTTTATATACCACTTGTGATTATTTACTCAAAATCTGATATAACTAATAGGAAGTAAAAAAGCAAAAACTGTAACTTTTCCTTTCCAATATAGGTATTCAATTAAAAATTATGGTTTTTTTTTTCTTACTATTTACTAGCTAAACAGTTTAAGAAATAACCCAACAACGTTTTTAAATGAATCAGCAGATATTTTAACGTCAATATAATTAATCAAATAAAATTCATAAGAAAATAGATTAAGCTATGTACCTACTGATACTATTTTTTTTTTTTTTTTGAGAACATCTGAATAACTAATTGAATCGAATATTTATAAAAAAAAAACAAACAAAATGAATAAAAAAAAAAAACAATAACATGTGTCATACATATGTCAGATTAGTGAGAGAGGAAATTATAAAAATTTCTGATTGTTTTAAAAATATCTGTCTGCTCCATTTCCTCGCTCGTTAAATACGGAAGTATATGTTTTTAAAATATAATCAGTTGTCGGCGCGGCGGCGGCGGCCAGCAAGAATACGATTTTTTTCTTTTACGTCGTCCGTTGCCCACTGTTGGTCTTGTTGTTGTTGTCTTTTGGTTTGGCACAAGCTTAATAATGTGTCACTTTGTTGTTTGCTTTACACACAACTATAAACTACTTATGATTTACACGATGACTCAATATGAAATTCTTAAAATGTATAAACACAACCTATTAATAAAAATAATATTAATTTATCAATCGTATTAAGTTTTATTAATTAGCATACATCTATCTATGCATAAATTCCTATCAATTCTACGTTCTTAGTTCATATTATAAAGAAAAGCTTGTGCATAGACCCAATGACTTACCCCGCAACGCCATTATTGCTGCCAGTTTAATAGCGCGCCGTGTCTACACGGGGATATTATAATCTTTAGAGCTTTACGAGTAGGAAGTAAACAGATAATCAAGGTAATCAACTTGTTGTATTGTGTCGTTCCTGTTTTTTTTTTTTTTTATTATTTGTCGCAACATTCTGTTCTTAAGTTCGGAAAGCGATTTAGCCAACCCCCAACGTTTCACAGAATATTAAATATTTATGTATGTTTGTGTGTGTGTTTGGAATCGAAAATTTATCACCACAAAATACAACACACTATACACAATGTTGTCTCTATTTCCTCATGGCGCGCGGTCGGTTGGTTGAATTGTCTTAATCGTTTATAGTCCAGTCATTTTAGATTTGGTTGTATGGAGGTCTGAGAAATAATTCGCAACTGCAATTCGGACTAAAAATATGAAAGTACACTAGTACAGGAACTAAACCCCCCATTTTCCGAACAAATGTCTGGACGACTTTGGCCGCCATTTTGTTTTGAACAGTTTTACGACTATAGCTTGTAGTTCGGCTAGTTTTGGTCTTAGAGAAAAATGTTATGAGACAAAGTTGTAGCAAATTTTATTTCCCACAAAAAATGTTGAGTAAGTTTTTATTCTAAAACCTACCATTTAGTAGTTATAATGAATTTCGTAAAATGCTATGCTCACTTATTTTTTATATTCACCATAACTTTTTTTTTCAAACTTTTATTAAAAAATTGTTGTTATAAAAGTTAAAGAGCTACTAATTATCTATGTTTGTCTCATACTAAGTTTTTTTGTCCGAGTTGCCGTTTCCTCACTAAAACAAAAATTCAATAAAAAAATTAGCAAAAACAGGGTGAGGGGAGAGTACGATAATTGTGGTGCCGAGATTTTATAACAGTTTTTTGAAGAAGGGTTCAATACAAGTATTTTTTACTATCGGAAGGGGGGTCTATCTCCCCCCGTTTATGCGGGAGGGGCAGTTTTCTAAAAAAAAAACAGCCTAAAATAAAAAAAAATATTAAAAAACAACGGCAACACTTACAGTTATGAATGATACATTTTCAAAAGCCACAATTATATGCATTATTGTAGTTTTTAAATGGAGCTATTAAAATTTATAGTTTTTGAAATAATCGATTAAAAAAAATTTTTTTTTCCTAAATTTAACTTTGAGATCGATTATTTCAAAAACTATAAATTTTAATAGCTCCATTTAAAAACTACAATAATGCATATAATTGTGACTTTTGAAAAATGTATCATTCATAACTGTAAGTGTTGCCGTTATTTTTTAATATTTTTTTTATTTTAGGCTGTTTTTTTTTAGAAAACTGCCCCTCCCGCATAAACGGGGGGAGATAGACCCCCCTTCCGATAGTAAAAAATACTTGTATTGAACCCTTCTTCAAAAAACTGTTATAAAATCTCGGCACCACAATTATCGTACTCTCCCCTCACCCTGTTTTTGCTAATTTTTTTATTGAATTTTTGTTTTAGTGAGGAAACGGCAACTCGGACAAAAAAACTTAGTATGAGACAAACATAGATAATTAGTAGCTCTTTAACTTTTATAACAACAATTTTTTAATAAAAGTTTGAAAAAAAAAGTTATGGTGAATATAAAAAATAAGTGAGCATAGCATTTTACAAAATTCATTATAACTCCTAAATGGTAGGTTTTAGAATAAAAACTTACTCAACATTTTTTGTGGGAAATAAAATTTGCTACAACTTTGTCTCATAACATTTTTCTCTAAGACCAAAACTAGCCGAACTACAAGCGATAGTCGCAAAACTGTTCAAAACAAAATGGCGGCCAAAGTCGTCCAGACATTTGTTCGGAAAATGGGGGGTTTAGTTCCTGTACTAGTGTACTTTCATATTTTGAGTACAAATTGCAGTTGCGAATTATTTCTCAGCAAAAGTATAACTTGACTGGACTATTAGGTGTGTAGAACAATAAATTTCCTGCCTGTCAATTGAATTCGAATCTAGAAGTCACGTTTATTTATTTTCCTAACACTATAGCTCCCTACCTCCACCCTCCTCAACACTACCTTATAGCAGATATCTAAGATATTATATTCTCAGCCCACCACCACCACCTTTAGCGCTAGCGCTGCTATAGAAATTATTATAATAATTTCCACTTGATTGCGTGATTTCACATTTAAATGATATGGCAAATATATACCGGGAAAGAATCGCAATGTTTCCGCATTTAATTCAAATTATTATTTCTAGTTCTACTCGTCGTCGTTGAGAAGTCGTCGACGTCGTTATATGGCGTATAAAATGCTACTATAGCTTTACCCTGCCGATTGCCGCCCAAAGTTCAGGTCGTCCGTTCACCATGTTGTCCACCACATCGCATCGGTTGTGTGTTGGTTGGGGTTTTGGTTGGTTTCTATAGCAGTGGCTGGCTAAGCGCCATCTTATGACAACTGCTGGACAGACAGACACATACTATCTACTATCTATCTTTCTGAGCTGAGAAGCCAAGTCGTCGATTCTGTTTAAACTTTTTTTTTTTGTATAAATATAACTTGAACTGAGTGTTTAAGGAAGCGATAGCAAGTGGCGGCGGCAATGGCTATAAATTCTTGTATTTTTGCAAGGCTGATACATAGTAGTATGTAGTTGAAATAAATATACAGTAGCGAGCAAAAAAAATGCAAACGAAAAAAGTTTAAAGAGTTGTGAACACGAACTAAGTTACCAAATTTGGCATATTGAAACTGTTTTATTTTCATTAAACAGATTCAATTTGTGGAATATTTTACTCCAAAAACATCATTTGGTCAAAAGTTTACCTAAACATGCGATTTTAGACGAGCAAAAAAATGCAAATGTTTTTATTGTTTGCATTTTTTTTGCTCGCTACTGTACATATGTTTACATTACAAGTGGGGTATAATATTTGTTGACATATTATATTTACTGTAATTATTTACACTTTGATCGAAGTTCAATTAAATCAGAACTATAACTATAACAACTGAACGAAAAAAAAAATAAGAAGAGAAATGTGTTATTGTTCTGACATTTTTACTTCCTCATTCTCAAAGTTGTCTTTTTCTGTGTATTTTTCTATCAAAGTTGTTTACACATTATTGCCACTAGAGATCATAGATAAGCAGAGTCTTTATCTTTAAGTGATGCTCTTTATGTCATTTAGAATCTTTATAGCACTCGTAATGGACGTGTTTAGAATTGCATGCACTTTCATGCTGTCAAAATTGTTCAATCTATATTTTATGACCTTTTATTGGGCATTTGTTAATGTCAACCAATATATTGTCAGCATATTTTGACAGCGCCCAATCGGTGAAAAAGAGTTACGACCATGTATTTATTTGTCAAAGTTATACTTGTCACTCTTGTCTGGCAATATGTCAAATTATTGGCTTCTCCAATTGCGTTCTGTTGTATAGACTGGGATGCATCCCAATTAACTTGAAGTTAGTTGGGTGCAAATAAGTTTGGGTCAATGGGAAAAGTTTGCATCTGTGAAAGGCAAACGCACTCATAATTTGATGAGGTTGACAGCTAATAAAACACGGATTTTTAATTAAGTTTGCTGTGAATTTATTAACTAAATTGTTGCGCTGACTCTTTGATTAAAAAAAAAATAACTTCATAGTTTCCATAGTTGCTTTCACAGAAAAAAAAAACAAATGTTAAAGTCATCAAATTACACACTTTGACGATTGAAAGAGAGATACAAATCTGTTTCTTAAAAACCCTTTTGCAATTTGCTTGTCAAAACTTGCTAGTGTAACTGTTCAGTACTAGAAGGTAACTCCAAGGATACTCTACGATTTACAAATCAAACAGATCTGATCAATTGACTTGTCACCTGAACTTAAGTTTAGAATTTTTTGAAGGCTTTTGATTTATCACCTAACAAAAGAAGTTAGTTATCAAACAGAGCTTTTAAAAATATAAAAAAAAAATAGCCGCGTTCCTTTAATGTGGTAGACTAGATTAGTAGAGCTAGCACATGATCCTCTGCTCGAGTAGATAGGATGTGTAGTTGGTTGTACTAGATTTCTACCCATGAGTAGTCTACTTCCCCCAATCTTCTTTATGTAACATTCACACGGATCCTAAATCTCGGAATCTATTCACGAACGTTGACATTTATCAGCGTTTTACACTGAAAAGAATGATAGTCAATAACTCGAGTACATAAATTTGTATTGTCTTTCTACTGAACATTATAAACTTCGTTGGCAACAGTGAAATGCATTTGTAATAATATTTATTGTGATTTTGTTGCGGTTTAAAGAGCACTGGGGCATCATCAGGGGTGAGGTGGGGTGGTAATGGTGGATGGTTGTGTTATTGAAGGGAAAATATCAAAGTTTTCTCTTCCTGAAGAAAACAGTGACTTGGAGAGCGACACGCGGTGGTGGAGGCATTAATGACGGCGACGACGACGGACGGAGATAATGTCGATATTCTTA
This sequence comes from Episyrphus balteatus, assembly GCF_945859705.1. Lineage (NCBI taxonomy): Eukaryota > Metazoa > Arthropoda > Insecta > Diptera > Syrphidae > Episyrphus > Episyrphus balteatus. Next base: position 3,350,053 of record NC_079134.1, on the reverse strand, counting down.
TCTTAGTAGGAAATAAACAATTCCATTCGACAATAAAGCAGAGCAAATAATATACTCGTACACTCAGCAGCGCACTGGCTTTCAGAGAGAGACGAGAAGTGTTCGTGTTCTGGAAATGTTTACCCTGCATGTAATAGCATTTGCCTCTGTGATTTTGTTCCACTTAACTAGCTACTGCTGAAAACAACACGTACGATGGATAGCACAACGGTCGTACAGCTATATGTGTATTAAATCAGCTGAGGTAGAATCTTAGAGGCGCAGAGTATAGGCTATACACTCACATATTAGTAAAGAGTGTCGCGAAGCCATTTTCCGCATATTAACACACCAACGGCGACGACGATATCAGCAGCAGTAGCGGCAGCGCTAACTACGAGAAGCGGATAAGAACATGACGAAGTGAATCTTTTTTTATAAGTCGTTGCTGTCTTTCTTCGTTGTCGTCGTCGACGTCGTCGTCCCAATCCTAATTCCAATTTCAAGCGGCATTTGTGTGTTGTTGTATTCAGACAAGTCATACCCTCTCCAACTGATATTGGTTATGTAATTATACAAGATTCCGCTTAATTTCCGCGGTAGTTAGTAAAAATGTACTGTGATTTATAGCATTTATAGAGGCAAGCAGCAAGCAGGCATGCACACACAAACATAAACGAAAAAAGACAGTTGTGACGTGAGGCTCTCTCTTTAAAAGAAGATTAGATAATAGAGGCGTTAATAACACCACCAGTTTAAATTGACGTAAAACTGCTTCAGTTTTTTTTTGTTTTTTAATTCTTTTATACTCGAAATATTTAAGCGTCCATGGGTTTTAGGGCGTGATTAAAGATTATAAAGATATGTTTATTGATATTATAAACTTAATACATTAAATAAACTTAGAATCTTTACGAGTAGGGATCATTAAGAACTGCTTAACAGTTGCCAAATTCAATCACTGAAATACCAAAACACTGGTTCTTAAAATTTTCATCTTAAGAAATTCGCTTTAACTTTCATGAACGCATCTTTTGTTGTTCCGATAACAATTTTTCCTTTTTGCTTACTTTAATTTAAGTAAACAAACAGTTCCTAAAGACGAAGCCTGATTATGAAAAACTGACAGCTGAGTTGATGTTTATTTTTTTTGACGTTTACTTCAAAATTTGAAGCATTTAAACTTCGCCTTTGGGGAGATGGTAGACTACTAACATGAGTTGATGTTTAGTAGATCTAGTACTACAATCAACACATGATCACTAGATTTCTGCTCATATGTAGTACCATTTTCGAAGGAACAAGGCTAATATAATACAAACAATTGACAGCATCCATAATGCAGTTATCATGATGTTTAAGGACAGTTTTATAACTCCTTTTGTTGGCATGATGTAATAAGAGAATCAAAACGTTGCTCAATTTTTTATTCAATCATGATAAATATTCAATCATGATAAATAATGTTAATAGAACTGTTAGACATGTCCATGTTTTGATATTAGCCGTGTTCCATTTTAAAGTTCAAGTGACCTCAACTCCAAAACGTTTCTCCCGTTCCTTTTAAGGTGGCAAATTACTCATGAAAAGATGGAAATGATAATCTAGTACCACTATCTACACATGCTCTTCTTTACAAGATAATAATCGATAGGTTAAACTGTCAAAAAACAGAAACTTGAAATACGTAATTCCCCTTTCTGATTGACGGAGGTATGTTTTTTTTTTTTTTATTTAATGAAAATCAATTAAAATCTCTCAAGTTCGTTTAAACTGATTGAGATAAATCATATCTACGAAAGTTTATAATTTCTATTACAATTGAAATTCCTATTTTCAATAAAACGGATAACCGGATAAATGTGTTCTTTTGCAAGTCACTATCATTGATCACTATTTATTAATCAGATGATTGAATTTCAAGCCATTTCAAGATTCTTTCAGATTATCGTTTAAAAATTAAATTGAGTTTAAAAAAATTAGATTAGCATGTTATTTATGTACATATTTTTAATTGAAAGTTTTGAAATGTTGTCGAATACAAGTTTTCAAGTGTGTCTGCTATTTGAACACCATCATCATCACGTAGGTTCTTGCGGCATCACTTTTAAAGCAAATTTAGATGTGATTCTCTGTTAATTATTATGACAACTGTTACCTATTCGTTTTAAGACTTATAGGGCCCTTATAGGACAAAATGCGTCTTATTAAAATAACAATTTTATAATAAAACAATTTTATACATCTTCTCCTAAGAGTGTAGAAGCTATCATAAGTACAGTTGTGTTCAAAATAATAGTAGTGCCTGCAACAAAATAACATTTTTTATATTTACGGTGCTTCTACGGTTAAAAATTTAATTTCTTTGATGTCAAAGTTTGTAACGGTCAATGACTGATAAATGTATCGTAGTTTTAAAATGAAAAAGAAGGTGCCAAATAATTTGTCATTGACTTTTGGTTGTTCTTTCTAATTTGACCTGTTCAAAATAATAGTAGTGAAAGTTATTTTTGAAGAATTTAAAAGCGTTTTATAACTTAGAATATTTATTTTTGGTTTAAAAGTAAGTACTCATATAATTTGAAAAATTTTTCAACAAAAAACGATTTGTTTCGGTTTTAATCTATTTAAAGTTCGAAGAGCAAAACACTGCAGTTCGGTTAACGGAAACTTTTACGAAAGCTGCTTGAAGAATTGAAAACCTACTTGGAAATTCAAGGTTATATTAGGATGCTCCCTTACAATGGTAGCCAATGCAATAAACTCAACGAAAGACCCGAAACGCGTGGTAGAAAAAGAAAAAAGACCGTCGTAGATGACAGGCGTATTGTCCAGATGAGCTAAGTTGAGCCTTCTGCATGTCGTTTCAAATCCAGAAGGCTTTAAGCCTGGATTGCAGTGCAGTGAACATTCGAAGGTGACTGTTAGAGGCTAATTTGTACGGTTGAAGTCCACGAAAAGTTCCGCTGTTAACAAAGAAATATGTTAAAATACTAAAATTTTCGACCCTTCATGTTTTACTATTTTCGTCGTATACTTTGGAACATATTCCGTATTGGGCGGACGTCGGACGTGTTGTGGAGATTCAGTACCATCAAAGAGGACAAATTTGCTCTCATCTGTAAACAATATTTTACGCATTACTTCGCTGGCCAGTTTATGTGGGCTTTTACAAACTGGATACAATTTTTAACATGCTTCGCGGAACTTTTCGTGGACTTCAACCGTACAAATAAGCCTCTAACAGTCACCTCCGAATGTTCACTGCACTGCAATCCAGGCTTAAAGCCTTCTGGATTTGAAACGACGATGCAGAAGGCTCAACTTAGCTCATCTGGACAATACGCCTGTCATCTACGACGGTCTTTTTTCTTTTTCTACCACGCGTTTCGGGTCTTTCGTTGAGTTTATTGCATTGGCTACCATTGTAAGGGAGCATCCTAATATAACCTTGAATTTCCAAGTAGGTTTTCAATTCTTCAAGCAGCTTTCGTAAAAGTTTCCGTTAACCGAACTGCAGTGTTTTGCTCTTCGAACTTTAAATAGATTAAAACCGAAACAAATCGTTTTTTGTTGAAAAATTTTTCAAATTATATGAGTACTTACTTTTAAACCAAAAATAAATATTCTAAGTTATAAAACGCTTTTAAATTCTTCAAAAATAACTTTCACTACTATTATTTTGAACAGGTCAAATTAGAAAGAACAACCAAAAGTCAATGACAAATTATTTGGCACCTTCTTTTTCATTTTAAAACTACGATACATTTATCAGTCATTGACCGTTACAAACTTTGACATCAAAGAAATTAAATTTTTAACCGTAGAAGCACCGTAAATATAAAAAATGTTATTTTGTTGAAGGCACTACTATTATTTTGAACACAGCTGTACATGATGATGATGTTAACAAGAAAAAGTTGAAATACAAACAAAATGACGACGACTCAAACGACTTTTTAAGAGCTACTGCTGCTTCTGTGTACATGTACAATACAAGGTGCTGCAAGTTGTCATTTCTAGCATTTTCAAAAAACACGATCCCAACCAAGTACTTGAAAGTAAAGTAGGAACATTATGAGAGATCATTTTCCCACAATAATGACGCTAAAGTGAGAGATTGACACAAGGATGCAGACAACAATTGTCCACATACTCAACGAGTTGAAAAAAAAAGAAGAAAATATGAACACTGCCATTCCACTATCGGTGTGGTTTCTCAGGTGTTTGTTTATTTTTTAGTTCGGTGTTGTTGATATTTTGCATTGTTGTTGTTGTTGGTTGGACTTAAAGAAATGATTTTTGACGTCAATGATGCTGCATTATCACAATTATGAAGGATTGTTGCCAACTAGGAGTGGAAGTGGCCGCAGGCAATACAATTCCTTGTGTGTGCGTTTTTGTCTTCCTTCTTTTTTTTTTTTTTGCTAATTTATATTATATTTTTGTATAAACTTGGTTGGTTCTTACTATTCACACAGAGTGAAAAGTTAAAAGAAGAAACGACAACGCCAAGTGAGGAACAGAACACAGAACATCCTTAGGTGTCATCTTCGTGCCAATTTTATAATTTTTCTTCATTATCTCTCATGGAAACAATCCCGCAAAAGCAAGGATATGTTTTTTTTTGTTTTATAATTTTTGTCCAACAAAACACTTAATGTGCAATTGTAAGAAAATTTCATTTTCTTGCAGGAAATCATATCATCACCATCATCATCCTTATCCTCATCGTTGTCGTCACATTGAAGGATTATGCAGTTATCTTTTGTTGTCGCTAATGAGATTTTTTGAGAGCGCTCGCGCCCTCTAGCTAATTTGTTTATAGCTCTACATTATGTTGTTTCTTTTTTCTTTTTTGTTTTGTGACACGGTAGTAGTTGTTATTTGTTGTTGTTGCTGCCGGTGCACACGTATTACCACTCTTTGGGGAGGGCAATTTATGTTGCTATAATTGGCCACAAATGTTTTTGGCTTTATTATATTTGAATACATATAAATCAAGGAAGTACAAAATAAATGAACTAAGCAACCGACACGACGCGCATTGCAGATATGTCACAGATTTTCTATTATTTTATTTTACTGTATTTTTTTTTTTGTTTATAATTTGTTTGCTTCTTTTTCTTGTAAAATGACAATGTTTCCATTTTTTTTATTTGTTCTGTGTGTTAAATGATTTATTTTATAAATTTTCTTAAAAATTAAAAGCATTGATTAAATGTGTTTGCACCTTAACGTTTGGTAAAAAGAAACACGGTTGGGCGCGTTCATTTGCATGCTGGAAAGTGTTGTATTATGTAGAGATTATTTGTACATGAAAAAACTTGCAACTAGTTCTACAACGATCCTTAAATCTAGTCCTTTTTTTCTGTTTTGAGGTTCTGTTTGACAGTTGTTGTTAAACTACTAGATGAAACTAATATGTAAATGATTAAACTTTGAATGAACTTTATTTAGAATATATTTAAAAATAGAAAAGATTTTCCAGCTACTACTTTCAACTCGTCAAGTAACATTTGTCTTCCAACAAGATTGTTTATTTAAACGATCAACTTTTATGACTTGCAATTAAAAATCCACATATTTTTATATTCTTTGCTGATAAGATTTTACCAAAAAAAAAATTAAATTATATATCTATACATAAATTCTAAAAACAACAAAGATTAAAATCAAAAAAATCAGTTAGCATGCTCGTGCAAGGTTTCGGTTTTACTTTACGGAACTCTTCCTATAAAAAAAAAAAGTATTTCATATTTCATATACTTTTATTGTTCATGAGGTTATGTATGTTCAATTGTTCAAGTAGAAATAGCTGATAATAAACGGAACGTTGATATTTGATCAATAACAGTATATAATTGAAATTCCAATAACCACACATGTTTTACGAGTACTAGAGAGAGACTACCTAACAAAAAAAAAAAGTAGTAGACGACTTTATATAATGTTAGTTAATTTTTGTTATTTGCAAATAAAAAATAAAATATAATAATTATAATCAGCACCTTTGCGTCACGTCACTTCCGTAATTAGATACAATTGTACAAATGAATAGATACCTAGATACACTTTACACATAGCTCTATTGTGATGGGACCATAAATTGATCGAATTGATTTACGATATAGAATCGGCTTTTTTTTTTATTATGTTTACTGTATTTGTCAAGTGTGTTGCACGACTATCGTCGTCGTTTGTCAGTCGGTTTCTATGGATATTGTCTATGGCTATGTGTTTAAGAGATACTCTTGACTTGGGTTGTTCCTACGCGGACAGGTATTTCAAGCTCTACTCGGGTAAACCCATTTTTTTTTTTTTTGCTTTCAAGATATTTTCTTCATTAGACATTTAGTGGGAAAAGACTCTGTTTGAAATTCTTATGAAATACGAATAACTTAGGTACTCGAAAAACACAACACAAAAAAACACACTCGGTGGATAGAGAATTTAGGGGTTCTGATGGTGCTGCTGTGGCTCTGCTGCATCATCAATTCCTGTTCAATATGCATTACAAAGATGCGATAAAGATCAATGAAAGGTAATATCACCTTTTCCGGTTAAGTCGGATAAATAGGTAACGCTGTCTCACACTTTATTTTTTTTTTGTGTGTGATTAAAGACCGAAGACCGATCCGCAGCGAACCCACAAAGATTTTTCTACCTGTCCCAAATATTATATTATTACAAAGACGACTCAGGGCGAGGGGTGCACTGCACATTTGCTTTTAGGTGCATTCCCATTCCCCTACGTGACTTGAATTTTCTTTTTAATATTTTTTTTTTTTTGTTATTTTATCTGAAAACACATTCTACTGTATGCTTCGCTGCAGCTCTGAGCTGATGGATGAAGGAATTTTCTTGAGAAAACGATGATGATTATCCAGTGATTATTATTATCGATAAAAGAAAAAAAATTACCGAAGAAAAAAAAATAAATATTCTTCGATTTATTTGTTAGGTTATGTGACTTTTATGTGTTTTTTGTTATTGTTGTTGTAGTTAAATGTAATGCATATATGCACGTTTTTTTGTGTATTCTCTTTTTTCTATAAGACTCAGAAAAAGAGTATTCGGATTCGGGTAACAACAAGTGGTTCAATGAACCACTGTGTTGGAGTTTTGTAGTAGGTTGGGAGGGATACGTCACTTTTGTGTTGAATGTCAAACGATTGCACTATTTTGTCGATTACACCATCTGATTTCGGACGACGAAATTGTAATCGATTTTTTGTTGGTTTTATTTTTTTTTTTTTGTTGAAACTTGAAAGAAGTACTACATACAACCAATTTTTTGCTGGCTTCAGTAATTAATGTCATTGGACGGTTGTTGTAGGTATACCTACTTTCAGGCGGGGTTTTTAAAATGCTGTGATTGACATTTCTGGCGGTAACTTAAAACGGAACATGTCGGAATACAATATGGACAAGAGAATACGAGTAATGTATTAGAATTTGACAAGAAGTTTTCCCGGACATTTATGTAGACAAACATAATGCACGTGGTGCGGGGTTTGTTAGTAGGAATGTTTTTTTTTTTTGCTATGCTGACAGTTTGGCTGCTTTTTTTCAAATGTTTTTTTATTCAATAAGTTTAGTTAGGAAAATGAATAAAAAAAAAATGGAATAAAGTTGAAGATTAGTCTAAAATCTATTTTAAATCAGGTTTAAGCTGCAAAATGACTTTTTGACAATAAATAGAAAGATTGTTGTTATTTGCGGGAAAATATTGAGGTTTAATAAAATTGTGTTGATTTTCATTAAAATTGGACAAATTTCATATTTGCGTCCAAAAAGAACCCAAACAGACCTAATGTGCATAGTTGGTAGTACTAGATTTCTAATCAAGGAACGCACCTAATTTTGACATGACATGGACAAATGGACTTCATTCGACAATCTTTTTTTTTTACAATAGTGGTGTTCAGTGATGATGAACTTTTCGTTAGAGAAAAGTACTTTTTATTTTGTCCAATGAGTTTATTTTTTCTGAATAATTTGCAGACACTGTTCAATGGTGTTCACAAGCGTTTAGAATAAGATTTTCTGCTCTTGTTTTTGATTCATGCTCTCACTAAAGAGTGTGAATAAATTTAGTCACTTGCTTGTCAAACTTGCAATAATTGTGGTTAGTTCCCAACTATCAATTTTGCTTCTATAAAGCCTTATAGAAGCAACAGAAGCATCTGTAAAGCTTTATAGAAGCAAAATTGTTAGTCGGGTTCTTTGAGGTTATGAATACTTTTTGAAGTTGCACTTCTTTTTCGCTGTTTTTACAGAATGAAAATTTACGTTTGTACAGAATGATCCTAGCGCCATCTATTTCTCATAATTGTAAAACTGTTTTGATCGTTATGGTCTGTTTTTTTTGTGTTCTGCTTGACAGTTTATAGCACATACAAATTTGAAATTAGGATGAAATTTCATTTCATTTTCTATTATACATTGTAGGATTGTCTGAAGAGATTGATTGATAATCATTTAGAAAAAAATAGAAAATGATACAGAAATTTGACAAAAATAAGATGTATCAAGATCATATTTCATGAAATTCAAAAGTAACATTTCAATTTGAAACAGGTACCAGGTAAATTTAATCGCTAATTGGGTCACCAAGCTAGGTGGCCGCTTTTATAACCTTTAAAAGCCACTACCACACCTTTTGTAAAAGTATATTTCTTGGAAAATAAAGTTCTTCTTTTTCAAAACTCCAATAAAATCACCAATCTTTCTTGTGATCATAACTAAGTACCTACTTTTACCTACTTTCTTGGAAAATGTATTAAAAATCTCCATCTAAGATTAAAACCGCATTAAACCTCTTCTTGAGTGTTTGGTATGAGTAGAATTTTTAAAGTATTTGTATTGATTTCATTGACTGATTGAAATAGGATATTTTGTGGGCATTGGTTAGGGTCATTTCAGAAACTACCTAAGTCTGGTTCCTTTTCAAAAAAATTTGAATTACAAAGTATTGGAATTTGTTGCACATTCATTGTGAAAGAAAACAAAAAGAAGAAAAAAAAAATTAACAATTAGGAACTTCATGGTACACACAAAAACTTATTTGAAGAAGGTACTCAAAGGAAACAAAAAAAACCAGAGAGGATCTTGTGAAAGTACACATTTATATAATGGAAGCATTATAACTGTGTGTACATTGACGACGACTCCTTGGGAGGTCCCAAAAAAAATCACAGAGCATCTTCGAATGGTTTCAATTTTTTTTTGTTCTTGTTTAAAAGATTTATCTTAAAGCGGAAGATATAAGAAGTAGAAATAGGGTACTTAATTTCTTTTTTTTTCAGGATCACATTTGATACTTAAGGAAATGAAATTGGTTCCAGTGCACAAGAGGGGTCCAGTGTTTTTAAAACAGGTACCTGGAGGATATTGTCCTTGTCATAAATCATTTATGTGTTTCTCAAAGAAACAAAACAATAGGTAACACACTCAAAAGTAACAATGACAATATTTTATTGTTTCAATAGATTACAGAGGCTTCAGAATTCAAGTACGCACTCGAGTACTTTGGTAAACTATTCAAAACCTTCCATCGTGTAACTGCACATACCTAACATACCTATCACACACCTGCAAATGCAATGCATGAAGAAGAATTAACACAGTTATAGACCATTAAAGGTGATACTACACTACACTATACCACCACCTGTTGGAATGAGGAATCTGCATATAATTCGATGACAATCGTTACCTTTGACACCTTCCTTCCTCCTATTCAATCACAGGTACAAGTAGGTATCTCTACGGAAAATGAAAGAACTCAAACTGGCGTGCCCCTATCGCATTTCTTTCTACCACTTCCTCGTTTTTAAACAACAATCTTATAATCGCGGGAATGGGCTAAGAGCGCATATGCTACGCTAAATAAAAAGGAAACAAAACTTAAAAACGAACAAAAAAAAAAATAAATAAAGTAAAACAAAGAAATGAAAATACAAAATAAAAAAGAAAAAACGCGGGAAGGGAAGATTACGACGACAACCAAGTCAGTTGTTAGGTAACAAACTAGCAACCGACTTTATGAGCTCAGTGTCTGGCAACTTCCTATTTCGAAACGTAACCAAATCCCTCCCAACAACAGGTTAGATGTGGTGTTGTGATGATGATGATGGTGGGTTCGGAGCGGCGGGCGGTGTGTTGAGAGGAGAGTATATTACTGCTGCAGCAGCAGCAGCAGCGACGTGCACCACTAATTCACTTTTTTGATGCCCACGCCGCCACTTTGGTGGAGATACCCAAGTGAATATATACTGCATGGAGAAGCAACAACGACGACGACGACGAAGGCAGTAGTATTATAGTTGAGGCTACGACGTAACTTGTTTATAGCAACAGCACCACTTACTACCTTACGCTGTGCCTTGTGCCTTGCTTTCAGCTCTGCTGATGCCTGAGCTGAGATTCGGTGTCGGTCTTGCTGCCTATATAGTATCTCCTCTCCTCTCCTATATAGTTAAAGTTATTCATATACCAGTTATGTGAGTTACACAGTAAACCACAAAAGAAACGACGATTTGCTTGTCTTTTTTTTTTATTTAGTTTGCCTCATTCTTTTGGTTGGTCTCAATTTTCTTCCTCTTTGGCTTAACATTTTTACCCACATTTCCCCTTCCTTAATTTGCAATAATCGTGTGTAGTGTGTTATGGAGGAATGAGGGTCGGTTTTGGTCTCTCGAAGAGGTGAGATGAGGTGAGGTGAGGTAATGCCGCTAGTGATTGTGGGATGAATTTTGTGATACATATTACCCACAGTACGAACAAGAAAGTATGATTGCCAAATTGGTACCTAAGAAACTTTAGGCAAAAAATTAGGAAAAAAAGATTTTGTTGTATGTACCAAGATGATTTAGCTTTTGTTCTAAGTCGAATCAGAGGGCTTTACAATCTCAGTAACAAAAGTCTTAATTTCGCGGTCTTGGTTTCGCTTCCTCAGTTTGTGTCAGGAGAAAAGTTTGCTTAGCAATTAAGGGCCTTTAGTTCATACAAAAATGTTTTCGTTTGATTATGTTGTAACGAGGACTTATACACTGACTTATAGTGAGAATCCTTGTCAATACTAGGCGTCTTCCAGAATGGAAAGAAATATTTCGTCGATTTTTTGGTTTAGCCGAAATACGAAATTGGTACTCGAAATATCCCCATACCTCAAAATTTTGCTCTTATGAACAACATTTCCAATTCCTTAATAAGTCTACCCAAGTTGAGTTAAAGCAGTTAGTGATTTCTTTAGCTTACCTACTCTTAGTGTTTTTTTTTTTTTTTTGATTTTGAGTTGGGGTTCACAATAAGCCCCGCAATTTGAGTTCCGTTTGGTAGAGCGTCAATTATGTCGTTGGGAAAAAGTGCGAACAGCAGGGGGAAAAGAAAACATAAATCGCCGAACGCCACTTTTAGTTTCGAACCATTCCGAAATTTATTTCGCATCCTAAACTTCTGACGTAGTGTTTTCATAAAGTATCCTTGGTAGATTTGGAATCCTAGATGATAAACCACATTTAAATCACATTTAAAAAATCACTAGTCTATTAGTAAAGGTGGTAAGTTTTTAAAGTGAACTGACTGAGTATAGTGACAAAGCTTTGTTTTTGACGTTCGTTCCAAGACAGTTTAGGCAAATGTTGAATGATTTCTCGGTAAAAGAATTGTTAATTTATCAAGCCTACTGAGATTGGCATTTGTTCTGAGAAGGTTAATGTACCAACATTAGAGTTATGTACCTTCTCAAATCATTTTCCTGGTAATCAGCTATTGATAAACTTGCACCTCTAATATAAGTCAATTCTCCCAAAATGTCTCCACTAGTTGACCCATTATGCAAAAATATATTAAAATTTTGAAGGAGTTCTAATAATTTTTTATTAGCTGCGTTTCTTTAGGAAATTGTATATCCTGCTTAAGCCTGGTACGCAGGATCCAGATAAATTTTAGCTCCCATACAAATTATCGAAATATTTTAGCCGAGCTAAAAATTATCCCATACAAATTATCGATAACTTGTATGGGAATTGTATCTCGGCTAAAATTTAGCTCGAACTGCGTACCAGGCTATAGTACTTTAAACTGCTTTGAACTACTTTTTGCAATAGAGTAAAAGTAGTTCAAAGAAACTTTAAGTACTAAGCAGTAGATAAAAGTGCCCAAAGGAACGCAGCTATTATTCCCGTTTATGACTTAATTTTTTGAATGCCTTATTTATTTGAATTTCAATTATAAACTGGCTCAGAAATAGTGAAAACAATTGAGGAATATATTCCTACGCTTCAAAGGCTGGATACACGACTTGATCTCTGAAGGTAAAGGACAAGGAATTATTTATTGAAATCAAGCCAATTATCGATAATTAATTAGCTTCCTACTTTTTTAACAACAAACTTGGCAACCATATATTGAAGACAAAAAAGAAGTCCATGTAACATCCTTTTGCCTCTTTGGTTTGATGTGATGAACACTTGAAAGGGTCGACATAGACACACTCGAACTCCTTGGGGGATTTCTTTTTCGCAAAATTTTCCTGGAAATAACACAAAATTCAAATCCAAGAGAGGGTAAATGGGATGAAATGTTGTATAGATGATGATGATGAAGGGGCTCTATGGCTATGTGGATGGAATGTGGAAGTGGAAGTATTTCTTGCAATTCAAAAGGACGATCTGTCACAGATGTTAGGAAGCACATACAAAAACAAAAAAAAAACCATCATCACACATGTGGTGTGGTGTATAAGTTGAATGAGTGTAAGAAGAAGAAAAAGTAAGAACAAAAAAACAATGCTTGTGGGATGATGATGATGATGCTGGTTGTGGCTGATGATGATGTTGATACTGAATCGTGAATCTCATCATCCAGCAGCGTGGCCGTTACAGAACCATAAACACAACAACACAGTCACCATCACCGCCGCCGCCGTGCTACCACAACATGGTTGTTTCATCGACATTCGCCACGCGATGACAGAGTAATTGTGCTTTAAATGTAGCCATTTCTGCGCTAGCTCTATAGTGGAGTAAGTACTGAGAGTACATAGCACGACTACGACGATGATGATGATACAAAACCAACAACAAACAGACAACAGAGACAACTTAGACACAAGACTTTGTTTTTTGTATTTTTTCTTACGAAGAGGAAGGAAAAAAATAAGAAGACTTTTGTTTCTGTTTCTGGCTCTTCTAGAGGCTCTGCTGAGCTAACTAAGCAAAAGCAAAAGCGTGGAGCGTTTATTTTTGCTTGTTTTTCTTTTGATTTTCTTCGGTTTTTTGCCATTTTTTTTTTTTGCTTATACTTCGATTCGAAACGAAACGACTGAGACAACTACGCTACGAACGACTGTGCTAGCAAACTGAACGAACTGCAAATGTGTTTGTGTGTTTGTGGAGCAATGCGGAAGTGAATTTAATTTATTTTGCGTTTTTTTTTTTGTTACTTTATATTTTAAATGGAAGACGAATCAGTGCTTGCATTGAGCGAGCAAACGGTTAAGCCCCCTTCTTTGCGAACAAAATGCGGGGGAGCAGCGAAAAGAGAGAGAAAATGTTGCGTGAAAGCACAAAACTTTGAATTGCTTACTAACTAAGTAGGTAGTCTATTCTATTTTACTAGAAATCTAAGCAGAAGGCGAACTTTCAAAGAGTAAAGAGGGAAAAGGAGAGATAGTAAGAATAGAAATGCATGCGTTGTTCTTAGGTACAAAATTTCCTTCCGCGAATTTGTCTCTATTTGACCTTGTGTGTTGTGACGAGAACGACAACAGTTGTGGGCATTAACACTTTAACAGAACAACTCAGCTAGCTGCTGTTTAGTGTGTGAAAGTATATTACGAGTTTGCAAAAATACGGTAATGATTTGTCGTATGCGGAACTTGAGCTACTTTCCGCGCACACACAAAACACAGCAAAAAAAAGCAAAGCAATACGCGTCTCGGTCATAGTCAACGCGCCACCACCACAATCAGCACCACAAAACGCTGCTGCTGGCTCTAGTTATGTCGCCTCGTGGGCTATGAATGAAGAAGGAAGAATATGCTAAGTTTGGTCTGACGATTAGTGAAATGCTAATCTAAATCGCCAAAAAGCTGTTACATGAACAGGTTTTTTTCTTTATTTTGTGGTCGGTCGTCGGTTTGGTCAAGTAGAAGTAGAGTTGCCAACTTTTTTAAGAAAGAATAGAGTATTTTTGAGTGCTTCTTGCAGAACATAACAATTTTTTGTTGTTTTTAAAATACATATGTGTTAGGTATGACTCTAAACATTCAAATTCAAGATTCATATAAATTAAGAGATCATTTTTGATCAATTTCAATGAAACCCTATTCCTCTCATCTCGCCACTTCATATTCAAGACCGAAAATAATAGCTCAGTGAATGCTGAAATGGCAGGAAATAAAAAGAAATGAGAACCTTAACTCAAATATTAATACCTTGATTTTCAACAAGAAAAATTGTTTCAAACAAAAGTAAAATAGAGAACAAAATTTGAATTAATTTATTTACCTAATATCAAGGTATTAATATTTGAGTTAAACCTTAAGCTTCTTATTTCTTTTTATTTCGATGAATTATATTAATAACTGCAAAAGTTACACCTGTTCAAATATTGCAAGGTGCATAGTTTTTCAAAATAGCTTTACTCCTTATTTTGATTCAATCTCATTTCAAAATAGAATTTAAAAAACTAAAATTTTTTGTCTGACTAAAGCTGGGTTGATCAACACGTTCAACATACGTTCCAAATCGACATAATGAATAGTTACACCGTTCCAAACTGTTTCAATAGATGTGTGGGATCAGATATGTCCTATATGCATCAGTTAGAATAATTTGGAAATGTTTAAGTGTTCAGTATGTCGATTTGGAACCTAGAGTGAATCCAGCTTAAGAAACAACACAAAACAAATAGGCCGTACTAAAACAACGACCAAAATTATAGTGTTTTGTACTCTTTAAATTACCTAAAATTGTTCAAATTTAGAAATTAAAATGTTGACTATTTTTAGCCTTTTAACTAAAAATAATACAATTTATTTCATTCAATTATCTTTAGAAATATGAAAGTTATCTACTAATTTGTAAACGTTGAGACGTTTATATTTAGTATTTTAACGTATTCTATCAGAATTATAGATTATTGAGTACACATAAGGCGTTTTTCTTTTTAAGCTCAGAAGAAAGCTCTGAACAGAGTCTGATCATTCTGAGCACGCTTTGAACAGCCTCTAAACAAAGCTTGTTCTGAGCGCTCAAAATTATTTTTAAAAACACACTTGAACATTTGTCTATTTACTTGTCATTTTCTTCTACAGAACAGTTTGACAGTTCAGGCTCTGTTCTGAACTAAAAAACTATTTTCAAGAACCAAATTTGGAAAACTTTCTAGGTATGTTTGTTCGCTTTAACTTTAACACAACATTTCTATGGGCCAAAATGAAGAGCAATAGATGTTCATGTTTTGAAATTAATTGCTTGGTGAATAAAAAAAATCATGATTTGAGTTCAGAATTCATGAAAACTATGATAAATCAGTTTTTGGCAACACTGGATCTGTTTGATTGGTGTTAAATTATGCGAAATCGCCGAAGTCGTCTTCGTTTAAATTCCAAAAATTTTGATTTCGACTTCGAAAGAGAGAGATACAAAAAAAAAATGATAATGATGATGAGAAGAAGATGAGAACTCAATTATTATTTATTATGAATTTTAGATGTATGGTGGACGGGCCAGACGCCAACGTCAAGGAAGTCCGGGTAGGGCCGTTCAACCCGAGTCAAATCAAAAACCAACAAAAACTTAGAAGAGAGCTGAGCAGCTACCTATTTAACATTTTTATGAATATTTCATCTATTGTGTCATGCAAATGATTCACACCCAAAGATGCGAGTGAGATTTCTTATAGATCTTACCTGTTTTTTTGTATTTATTTGTTATTTTGATTAAAGTTGATGCTGTAGAGCGCGCTGTTGTAGGTAGAGAGGTTAGGTAGCAGGTATTCTGCGTTTTTGTGTGTGATTCAATTTTTATTACGCTTTCCGGTTGTACTCCATCATCATTGGCTTGTATAACGAATTGACTCCAAAATAAATTCAAATGAATAAACAACTGGTAATCCAAGTAAAATTATATCACAAAAAAAACTCCAATACGACAAAGCCCACAAGTTTTTTTTTTAATTCAATATAGTTCACAGATTTTTTTTTTAGTCCTTTGTTTTTTGTTTTTGAAAAACAGTCTATTACTTTTTTATTGGTCTTGTTGTTTAGTTTTGTGTGTAAACAATGTTGCCGAAACTGTAAATCACTACGAAGGCATAAAATATTCACCACAAAATTTGTGTTTCTTCTATTTTTTTTGTTTTGTATATTTTAATCCAAAACTCTTTTATCAAGTAGTTGCTCTTGTCACTTTGACACTTTTTGTATTTTTCTTGAAATTATCATTAATCTATCACTTAATTCGAAAAAAACACAGTTGTTTTAATTAATTTAATGTAGTTTTGTTGTTTTCTGTTTGTTTTATTGCTTTCGGATGCATTTCTTTTTTGTTTTGTATATTTTTAGTCCACATATAGAATCCGCATTCAATAATAAACAAGAATAAGAATTTATTATAAATAAATATTATTTATTTATTTTTTGTTTGATATAAATTCCAATAAGAAGAAGAATAATAATAATAATAGAACTCGATACAGCCTTTCGAAAAACACAAACCGACGTCATCGACGGCGAAGCATCGACTGGTAATAAAAATTGGAAACACAACAAACGGAACCTGCCGCTTAGCTTGCTTTGCTGCCGCCAACAAAATACAAACAACAGAAAAATCAAAGTGTGTTGAATTTGTGTGTATGTGAATTGTGTGTAAGATGATAAGGGAAGGTAGTTAGAAGAGTACAACAATATTATAAAATTTTGTGTTTTTGATTTGAGATGAGAGTGCATGAGGAAAAGGAAATTCCGCAAACACACATTCTCACTAATACAAATAGCGGTAAACCATCTGTTTTTGTGGGATGGTTGATTGTGTGAGTGGTGAGAATTTTTTTTTTGTTTAATGAGAGAGGAATGGTGAAATATTATGAAATACAGAGAGAGAGAGAGAAATTTTATCAATTTTGGTAGTGAAGTTGCCACTTTGATGGAGATTTAGTAGTATTTTGTAAATTATATTGTATTTTTATCTGGGATGTATCTGCAAGGCAATGATGTAGAGAGCGCCGGAATTTTTGTTTTTAATTTATTAAAAAATATCTCGTTTTGAACCTTATTTGCAATTTTGTCGAAAATGGCTTTAAAGATTTTTTTTTATGGGACAAACGTCATTTTAGGAAGTAACAGCCTGATAAAAAGATCGATACCTTCCCGTAAGAATGTATTAAGCGACATTTTTTTCGAAAATGACTTTTGGATGTGGAAATATACTACGAGTTAAGCGCCACGTTTTGGTACCATTTTGGTTGTTCTATCATGTATACAAATGAAACTAGAGCAAAAATAAAATTCTGCAGCCCAAATACTCACAGAATAATTTTGTTTTTTGCGTTTCTTGAACAATTTGAGAAATGTCGCTTAATACATTCTTACGGGAAGGTATAGATATTTAAAAGGGCTTTATGAAACTGGCCACAAATTTCTTAAATCTAATTAGTTTACAAAAATAAATTTAAAAAAATCACAGATGTACATATCGTCGGTCTCATAAGAAAACCTCGTAACTCCACTTTTTTTCAAAAATGACTTTTGAATGACATTCTTTAGAAAATATGTCAGCGGAGGAACCCAGAAAATTTGGGGTCATTCCGAAAAAGGGCTTTATGAAACTGGCCACAAATTTCTTAAATCTAATTAGTTTACAAAAATAAATTAAAAAAAATCACAGATGTACCTACATATCGTCGGTCTCATAAGAAAACCTCGTAACTCCACTTTTTTTCAAAAATGACTTTTGAATGACATTCTTTAGAAAATATGTCAGCGGAGGAACCCAGAAAATTTGGGGTCATTCCGAAAACTCTAAATAGACTTAAATTCAAATTTTGCACAGCGCGTTTCTTAACAACTACTCTGTTGTTTGTTTACTCTTTCGTCTCTCCTGTAAAATTTTGATTTTGGGAGTGAGACCGACGATATTAAGTTTTTAATTCCCAGACTTCACTTAGCCACTTATTAAAAATAAATTTAAAAAACTGACGTTAAAAAGGACAAATCACTTAACGAGATAAATAACTGAACTCAGTTGCATTTGAAGTAGGTATACTTACCTATTATTATTTGTTTGTGGTGGAAACACATTGAAATTTCGATGGTTTTTATTTAAATTTGTAAAGCCTTTTAAATATTACTGAGCATGATGTGAAGTTAGGTTAGGTTGGGTTAGGTAGAAATATTTTTCCAGATATGAAGTTAAATCTTCTAAAATTTAGATTTGTGGGCCATTTCTAATTGGCCCGGGCAAAGTGCCAAAATATAAAATAGGGGGGCCAAATGGCCCGATCGGGCATTTTGTGGCAACCGATTTTACTCAAAACTTGCAATAAGACATTTTTATAATCTTAAGTGATAACAGCGCAAATTTTCAGTCAGTGTTCATTGCTCGTTTAATCGATAAAGTGTAACACAACCCTGCCAAAAAACAGAACAAAAAAAAATAACAATTTTCAATAAAAAACACAAATACAATAAAACGTCAAAAACTCTTTACTCCTTTTTTTAAAATGGCGACTCTACTCATCATACCTTCTCTTCTTATACCATGTTTCTCACGCAAACCTTGTTTTTGTGTGAGGTGTTAGTAAAATCAATTTAAACGACACCCTAAGACTCATACTCAAGTCAAATTGGGCAGAAAAAACTAATATCATTTGATCCTAAGTTAGTGTTCTTATAGATTCTGGAGAATTTTTGCCACAAAGTGGAATAAATGGCAAAAAGATGATATTATTATGAGTCATATGTCTCATAGCCTTGTCTTCAAAAATGAGCAATCCTTAGTTTACCAATTTGTGAGGAGTGATAGCATATTGAAAAAATTGTCTAGCTACATAATAATAAAGTACTTTTGAACAGGGGATCTGTGATATTATTTTTATTGTGTGGTTCATACTTCATACTACCTGGAACCAAGAATTGGAAAAGATATCTTACTGGCAGAGATGGCAAAAATGGGATTTTTTTTGATTTCCTACATTTGTTACGTCTACTACATAAATGAGGTAGTTAACGTAGTTTAATGTAGTTAACGTAGTTAAATGTAGCAGACGTAGCGCTAGACGTCAAAATGTAGTTTGAAATGCCAATTTTACCACCAAATTGTCAAAGTCTTATTCAAATCGAAATACATAGCTGTGATAGTGTGAATTTGAATAGAATATTTGAAACCAGATGGATTTGGGGTGGTTTCTTTGAAAAGGTTTTACTTTACTAAACCAAATTCTCACGAAAACACAGCTATTTATTTTTTAATATTTTTGAAATATAACGTTTTTTATGTAGTTATTGCACGTAGCAAATGTAGGTAGTACATGAAACAAATCAAGCGAGTAGTTTATTCGATTAACTACGCGTAGTTAACCGAGTAGATTACCTGACGTAATCTACTCTGCCATCTCTGCTTACTGGGCATTATTTCATTTGGGCTCTAGTAATTTTTCTGTAAAAGTAGCTCATGCTTCTATAAAGTATGGCAGCACTTATATAAAACAAATCTTTGAGAGAAATGAAATTGTTCATCTTTCTCTCATTTAAAAACGTTGTTTGTGTGTGTGTTTAGTATTGTTTTTGGTTTTTACCTTTCAGTGTTGCTCCTTGTGTTAAGGATTTTTCATTTAAAATGTTTGGTTTTTAGAAAATCTAAAATTTCCTTAAAGATTTGCAGAAACGTGGTTGATGCACAATAAATGACAATTCTTTAAAAACTTGTATAATGTCGCTTCAGAATCGGCGGACCCCACAAGTGGATCTTCGTGGAAATAGCGAAGTTTGACGTTAGCTGCTTTCCTTTGGATGTAAGTAGAAATCTAGTACTATCAACTACATAGGTACACTTTTTTGCTTCTGGCCTGAAGGGAACGATGGATGGATTGTTGTACTTATCATCTACTCATGAGTAGTTTACAACCTTCAAAGAAACGCGGCTATTAGATACTACATTACATTAGTGATCTTTTTTGCAACTTAGTCGCCATTCTTCTCGATAGATCTAGTGGGACGAGAGATTAATTCCAAATGGCTTCTTAACTGAATTCTTCATCAGACAGACCTAAAAATCTGATTTTTTGCAGAATCTGCAAAACTGATAACTTCAATAACGCCCCATTTACATGAGCAACAATTTCCTAGTAATTTTGTCACGTAACCGTCAAATATACTGACATGCTGTAACTCGTTCAAATTGGGTGCATTCCTGAATGAAATGCAGTTATTAACTTTTTGAAGTTATACTTCTTTTCCGGCGTTTGTACAGAGTGAAAATTGACTTTTTGACAAGAATGTCAAAGGGATTAACTAATGATCTTAGTACCACCTGGTTGTCATAATTGTAAAACCGTTTTCTTGGTGTACACACACTCTTTTTTTTTGTTTTATTTTTCAATTCTTGTTTCCTTTTCCAAAAAATGCTCCATCACAAATATTAGCCTTCGATACCCTACCCGGATTTTACGGGACCTCAGTTATGTTATATTCTATATCAATACAAAAGATAATACAAGAAATGACTTTTGTTTTCATTTTTCTGACCCAAGAATAAGTTTTGTCTCGACTAGAAGTTAACTTCGCGTTTGAACTTTTATTTTCGATAGTTTCCCGCGCATTTTTCTAGTGACAGTTAAGCATTTGAAATTTATATCGTTCTCAATAAAATTAACATCTTCCATTTTTCACCTACTATAAATAACCAAACCACCTTCTTTGAACACTTCGATTGCATTTCAATAAACTTTGCCAATTCAAGTGCCTTTAATGCACAACAAGCAAGCAAAATGCTAACGCACGCAGCGAGAGCAATCGTCATCTTCTTACACCGGCTAATCAAATTGACGATTATTTTTAACAAAATCTTTCAATTCGTTGGTTATTTTTAGCGCCATCAATTGACGATCGGTCCAATCGAAAGTCGAATATGCTGCACCTTTATGATGATGATGATAATGATGATGACTCTGCTTCAGCTTCTTGCAAAAATCTTAATGCGATTATGTGTGGGAAACTGCTGCGAAGAACCACACTGGGCCAGGGAAATCAAAATGCATACAGTTCATCTGTACACTGTTGTAGTGTGCTTGTGCTGCGACTTTGGTTCGGCTTCCCAACATAATAAATACCTGGTCACCAATCTTTCAGTGTTGCACTTACCTCACTGAACTCAAATGCGGAAATGCACCGTGGCCGACTATATCTGCCTTACGTCGCGTTTGCTGTGCTTACGTGAACTCCTGTTGTAATATTTTTTGTTTTATTTCTTTTTTTTGAAACAAAAATTTCCAGTCGTAACAAACAAAACAGTGCTGTGCATGGCGCACAAAATAATGTAAAAGAAGGAAGGCAACCAGTCGTCATCGTCATATAAGACCTCTGCAGGTAGGTAACGCTCTCGAATCGACTCCGACTCCGAGACAATCTGCATACATGCAAACGAACATATCCGCGGATATCTTATTTTTTTGGGGGGAATGTGTGCTGCCCTCCGAGGATAATGACAAACAGGCATTGATTGGGGAACGCACCCGCGAAATATTTGAAATTTAGCTCTGTTTGTTGTCTTTTTTTTTCTTTTCTTTTTGTTTCATGTCTGTATGTTTGTATGTCGGTGACGGTAGGTATATGTTTTATTTGTTTCGTGCTGTCGATGATGCTGGCACTGTGGCAGCAGCGGCAGGCAGGCGAGCCGAGCGCACTCCAGGCGTACTTTACTCCAACGAGGTTCCGTCTTTAACTTTACTCCACGTCCGCACTGTCAAATATTCGGCTCGGGCTTGCGGTGTGTTTATAACAAAAAAAAATGTAAGTTGCGGCGGTGGAGGAGATTGTTGTAGGTATGTTCGACGGCAGTGAGAGGTTATATCATTTGTAGATTCACAGTCACAATGGCGCGCATCTCATCTACCTTATACTTTAGCTGGACTTATGGATTGGCAGCTGGATGCTGTGGATTTACTTTATGTGCTATTCCTCACTTCTTCCAAGGAATTACCTCACTTGAAAGATCTTAAGAAAAAGAAGAATGAAAGGGCATCTTTAGTTTTTTTTGTTTGTTTGTTGGTTCACTTTTGGAATTCAAACCCTTTAAGAATGTTGTTGGTTATTTTTTTTTTTTTATTTTCTCGTTTTATGAGGAAAAAAAGGAGAAGCAAACAAAATGGGCACTTTCCGGTTGGCTCATTATATGAATGTTGATGTGATGTGGATTGTTCAATAAATGTCTTTCGTAAGTGAGAGCTTGATGGCTTTAACTTTAAAAGTTTAAGCCAATATGTGTATTAAATTTGTTTGAATATTGTCTTCCGGATGCAAGTTACTTAACCTTATTTTATTAAGTTTTATGTAAAACTTGTTTTGCTTAAGTTTTAATAATAAACTGAAATAGGAATACGAATGAGGGTCGGTTGGGTATTGGTTGAGATTTAATTGCTCCCACTATGTCTCTTAAAAATGTGACGTTTAAGATATTTAGATATTTTTTTAACTCTTCAGATTCTTTGTTGTAGGTAGTGAGTTTACGAAAGACAGCACTGGTGAAATATCCAGTCATAGAAATTAAAAAAAACACCAGCAACGATCTTAATGCACCATTTACATGAGTGAAACTTGCCAGTATTTATGAATGAAAAGTGTCAAAAACTTTTGTCATAAAAACAGGCAAAGAATAGCCCTGTTTCTTTGGAGGTGGTAGTTTCCTCATGATTAGGTATCTAGTAACATTTAGTACTTGAACTACTCATGCTCTTCTGCCCGGGTAGATGGAATTGCATTGATTTCGTTGAAAGTGCGTTTCATTGAAAGTCATATACCTAACTTGTGATCTCTGTGAAAGGAGGTGACAGATCACAACAATTTTTTGTGATATGTCACAAATCAAGATCTAGTACAACAAATAATCGAGTAGATATGCTGTTCAGTTGGTAGTACTAGATTTCTACTCATGAGTAGTCTTCTACTTCCGAAGGAAAAAAGTAGCTTATAGCTGAGTCAGTGTTTACATTCAACAATGTTTCCAATGAAGATTTTTTTTTGTTGTTGTTATCACGTTGGATTTCATTCTACACGCACGGGCCAAGGAAACTGGTTGCTGGAATTAGTTGTTTGCAAGTGACAAGTAGCAAGTGGCAAGTGACATGTGATGAATGAAAAGTAATAAATGATAAGTTGTGAGCGATGAATGATATGACAAATGATATTTGACAAGACGAGCAAATGAGCAAACACTCACCTTTGGTTTGGTTTTACTGCAACTGAAGATAATAATTCGCTTATAATTGTAAGCAGGGGAACTATTGCATCTTGGTTAAGAAAGTCCTCCTGCACCTCGCTCAACACAAAAATTAGATAGAGCTGCAAATATCAGTTGGGGAGAACGGGGTACAAAGAAGCACCCGGGCTCAAAGGACTATGACCTGCATATTCTTCAATCAGCGATCATATAGGCACGTTGCATGGTAGTGCCTTTTTAACTGTGTTCTCAGAGCTTCTTCTTTGTAGATGATAGAGATAGTACCAGCTTAGTCGATCGTGGTGTATTTTATGCAAGACTTTTTTTTAACAGAAAGCTTAGGACTGTGATAAAGAGCAAAGGCCTAAAGGTGCTTTCCTGATGCACACCGACTTTGATTGTAAACTCTACGGTAACTCCTGCGGGACAGGATATTATCTACAAAAAACTAATTTCGTTGCTTGTTTGTAGGTTTCGCTGTGGGATATTTCATTGTGTTTAGACTAGAAACCTCTGAAGGAAATATAGGTTACTAAACTAATTCACTCTGTCAATCAACATTATAAAACAATAACACGATAAGAAAAAACGAACATGATATCGTAAATAAATGCATCCGAAATTCAATTGGACTCAAGTTGGTGTTATACATACACACCAACATGCGTTACTGAAACTATTTATTTATCATGGGTCCAAATATTTGAAACCAAACAAAAATATGAATAACAAAAAAATAATATTTGGTTTGTACTCAAGAAGATGAACATGTTTCTTACTGATTGCCACCAAGGTGAAACCCGCCATAACTCCAAACATATGCACTATTTTGAGTGAGAGGACACAGAGGGATAAAAAGCCGGAAACATTCAATCCCCAAAAAAGGGAAAACTAATCCAGTCCCATCGAACTCGGTCGGTTTAAGTAAACAAAAACCGTTTTTGAGATGTCTTCTTTTCTTTTTGTTTTCTAATATTTTCTTAAATTATAAACAAACGGCAAATTATCTTTGACGAAACAAATGTTCAGAAGAAACAATATTGTGTGTGTACACAATTTCTTGAACTCTAAATTTAGCCACATGTAGGATTCTCAGAGCACCACACATGCATTTTGATACATAACTCTTTGCCTTTGGGCCAGCAGCACGCAATAAAGGCTCTGCCATCAGAAGCGTCGTCGTCATCATCATTATCATTGTATGTCGTTGCAACAAGTGCAATTCGACTGACTGAACTGAACGAACCATCAACCATCATCATGGATATGCGATATGTTTTCTATTTCTATCGAGTGATTCTTTCCATGTGGTAACTATTCGGATTCGGATGGCATAATTGCCATCGCACTCTCGTGTAAAACGATTTTCATATTCATGACTCTATTCTTGGAATTGTGCCGCCACCGTACCGCTCGCCACCTCCGCCGCTGTGCGTCGCCATCATCGTTCTGCCGTTGCGCTGCGCCTCTTTCGGCCATGTATAATTACAAAACAAAAGACACACATTTAGAGAAGAACCCAGTCATCAGATAGCGAGCGAGTTCTCCTCTCCTCTCTTTCTCCATATTGGTAAACATTTAGCGTGTCAGAAAATGTGTCCAAAAAAACACGGCCCATGTCGGGTAACGTAACACAACAAACCTTTTGGGCCTGTTAAAACCAAAGTTATGTTAATTGATGCTTAAACCAATATCGGACAATGATTGTTCGTGTTGACAGTTTCTAGACGCATTCAAACGATCATCCTTCATATTCTCGCTCTCTCATAAACATGAACATGGTGCGCTTATTTAAAAGATGGATGCCAGAAGCGCACGAGTTTCAAATATTTTTGAAAATAAAAGAAAGAAAAACAAGAAAAAAAATCGACTTCTCTTCCGAGGTGTTAAAGACGGATGGTGAGATGCTAGGTTGTAGTGTATAGTTCTCAAAGCGGACACGCTCAAGATGCCAGAGTGCTAGTTTATTTTGTTTTTAATGGTGGCTCCATGTGTACTCAATATAATCATAATAATATACCCACCTCTCTATCTCTATCGGACTTCGGTTCGGACAGAGTATTTCTAGGAACTAACTGATAGACAAACAGAACAAAAGATAGCCGTCGGTCGGTCGCACATGCGTATACATCAAACAGTTAAAAAGAAGCCCATAGCACAGAACAGACATTCCGGCATAGAGAATTCTTCTATATACACATTACACGGAGAGAGATGAGATTTGGTTCGTCCCTTTTTTTTTACTAACCCAAAGTTTGAAGAACTCGAAAAGAGAAGTATAAAAAAACCAGTAAATGAAAATAAATCAAGTCAAAAGAAGATTGTAGAGGTACCGGTTTTCTTAATTCTTCGTCTTTTTCCGCTCTTGTACCTATGTTTTAAAATCCAAAGTAAAGTAGTCCCATCCCAACCCAGTCCATCCATGATCCCATCGCCACATCAGAAAGAGAGTATAAAAAAAGCAATATACTTTAGCAGAAACCTAATGAGTATTACATGTTCCCAATTGACTTCTGCTAAGCGCGAGCAAATGGACACTCGAATTTAATTGCTGATGATAATTTAGAGTTCAGGTGAGTGAGGAATGCTTGTGTTTAGCCCTTTAAGTGCTCATTTTATATTCCTATAGGGTTTCTCTGTGTGTATAATGATTGGTGGGGCACGTTCAGAGTGTTAATGCGGAAGAGAGTTGTTTCAAAAATTAACCACAAATTGATCCTCATTCCTATTACAAATTCTCCATTGTTGATCTTGAATTAATGGGTAGAATATTTAATTGCAATAGAAATGATTTTTAAACAAAATTATGATCAAATAATACCTTGGTGTCAACAAAAGTCAAACATAAATGTGTAGATATGTACCTTTAAGCGTTTTGTGATATCTGGGTTTATATCATGGATATAAACATCCTTAACCATCACAACTTTCAACGATTTATCTACAAAATTACTTCGCTACGTATCATGAACTATTCTGGTAAATATTACGTATAACTCCGGGAAATGTCATGACTTTTACGCTATTAAGATCACAGACTGCTGTGGCAAGTATCACAGATTGTGGTAGGTATCATAATTTTCTCTTTTAGGTGTCACGAATTTTTACTATTATCGGTATATAACGGATTCTTCTAGTAAGTATCACAGATTGATTCGGTATCAATCACAGATTACCCTGCAATAATATCACGAGTTGCCTTCGGTAAGTATCACGCGTTGTACCGGTATGTATTGTATATTAAGGTTACCGGGTAACATAGTTACCGGCATCACGGGTAGCTTCAGTTATCAAATTTATCACAGACTACTGTACAATTATCACAAATGTATCAGCAGTTTAATGACCAACTAGTTCGGTAAGTATAAAGATATACATCACACATTTAATCATTAAATATTACAGGTAATAACGGTGCTGTTAATTTTCCGAATTTCACGGGTAGTACCAGTTTATACTATGGATACCTCTGGTAAGTATCACGGGTAACTCTGTGAAATATCATGACTTACTCCATTAAGATCACAGATTAGTCTGGTAAGTATCACAAATTGTGGTATGTATCAATTGTGGTAAGTGTCAAGGATTTCCACGGTCCACTTACGGATTCTTCAAGTAAGTATCACAGGTTGGTTCTGTTTCAAGTATAGATTACTCTGTTAATATATCACGAATTGCCTCAATAGTTGTTGTACTAGATTAAATGTGAGTAGTCTACTTCCTCTAAAGGAAAACGGCTATTTTTTCTATCGGAGCGCCCGCCCTTTTACCATCTTAATATGAGGAATGTTAGAAGCGCTTTCAAATTCTTAAGTTCTTCTTTAAATGATTCTGTGATGCTCGTGTATATTAGCCGCATTTCTTTGGAGGTGGTAGACTACTCATCTGTAGAAATCTAGTACTACCAACTACATGTCCTATCTATTCGAGCAGAACATCAAGTGATAAAAATTGTAGTACTAGATCAACTAATGATCTACTGGCATTCATGAACATTACCTCCAAAGGAACGCCGTTAAACGAATAGTCATGAGTAGATGATCTAGTACATTTATTGATAGATCTCTCTGGCTTCATTCCTTTGGATTATTAATGGAACGTATACCTTAGCGATGTTAAAATTAATGCAGTTCCCATTTACTGGGGTAGAAGAGCATTTGTCGATCTATTAGTAAATGTACTAAATTATCTACTCATGAGTACTTAAGCATTTCAAAAGAAACGATGAGATTTAGCTTTTAGAGTTTGTTTTGACATTTTCCTTCCCGATGTCTCAATCGAAACTGAAAATTAAATAAGAAATCAAATATCACGTTAATATTATTGGAATGTCTCATTAAACGAGATTGAACCGAAATATGTGTATGCATTCCAGCCCCAACGCCCTTTTTCATCTCAATACAAAATTTACTATAAACTTTATTATTATATGTCATCGACGAATACTTCTGTGACGATTACTCTCGATTAAGCAAAACCCAGAAGAAAAAGAAAAAAAAAATAAAATAAAAAAAAAAAACCGTGGTCAGAGTTCAAATACCGTCAATTGAGCCAATCAAGATGGAATCAACAGAAATGTTTCTTGATGTGTGCTCCCCTTTATTCTACTTCAGTTCAGTTCGTCCGTCCGACATCGGTCGTTTTCGTCGTTTTCGCATAAATGCACTCGCTCGGCGACATGAATCCATGTCGATCCGGCTCGTCGCACACGACAGAGTATTCTCTTTTTTTTATCACAACATCTTTGGATACACCACCACATCATCGTCATGTGTGAGTTGTGAGTATAAATTGGCGAGTGTACCCCCAAAGCTACTCCGCCCCAATGAAAATGACTATAGGGTGGCAGAGAGTGTAGCTTCATACCATCATTTGAAATTGTGACTTTGGATCAAGAAGCAATTGCTCCTATAAAGATTCCAATTGTGGTGTGCAAACGCAGGCACGATACAAGTGCTTGCTGTACTCGGCAGCGTATACTTGGAATTCCAAATTATCATATTAGATACGAGTACACAACATCAAGACCCGAAACATCATCAAGACTATGCTCTGGGTTAGATGTGACTTCTACTGCCATTTAGAAGGTCTACATCTGAGATGTGTGATCTGCTTAGAACTGACATGACGATGATGACGACGACGCACGATGAAAACGAAGACGACTTATAACGACGACGATGAAGACAGGCAATAACGAGCTACCGCGACGATGGCGTTGGCTTTAGCTTCGACTGACAAAACGGAAATAGCAAAGAGAAATGTCTTCAAGAAAATTACGTCCATTGTGCGATGAATTTAAGTGATTTTGATTGATATATTCAGAACAGTCGCTTATTGTTATGAGGAAGGAAGAGATTTTCGAAATGAATTTACTTACCGCAATCAGACTTAGTGTCGTGTTGATTTAATACCTTCAATGTGCCTCCCCATATAACAACCCAACAACAAACAACACCCCCACGACACTAAATGACTTGGTCGTCGTCTACATCACGGACATGAAAACCTGTTGAGTGAACGTTTAAATTTAAAGAAAGATTATGCTTTTGAAAGCTTAGCACGCTATCAATTTCCGAGTACTTTCCTTCCTTAATATGTGCTGCTGCTGCTGGTAGAGTCTCTGATCTGTGGATGGTGGTTGGGTTGGTGGTTGGCCATATAAACCAATTTTCCCACATCGCATCAGACCGCGATACCGACACGGACGGTAGAATGGGGGTCAGTAATGCCGTCAAGTGGAAGTTTTATGCCGCTTTTCCTCATTGGATTTACG
This sequence comes from Episyrphus balteatus, assembly GCF_945859705.1. Classification (NCBI taxonomy): domain Eukaryota; kingdom Metazoa; phylum Arthropoda; class Insecta; order Diptera; family Syrphidae; genus Episyrphus; species Episyrphus balteatus. Next base: position 3,320,851 of record NC_079134.1, on the reverse strand, counting down.
GCTTCATCTGGTACACTGCACCTTTTTGCGCGCAGAGGGGACACTCGCACATATATGAGAGCGAACCATGCGAGTATCGATCAGATTTTTTTTTCTACATTTTCTAGATTTTCCGTTTCTCTGCAAGTTTTCCATAAGTCACTACTTACGGCACATATTACACTTTGACTGGAAGAGTTGGGAGTGCAACTATGGGGTCTGTGGCTCTCTGGTAGCGGCGCAAATGAGATTCGCATCTTTTACAGCTGCCGTGTGCGCAAATCCCATGGATTATATAGAGAGTTGGCGCTAGGCGCATATAATACAACGATGGTCCAGCAGAGGGATAATCACTTGTTGTGTGTGGTTATGGCGATATATCGATGTTATGTGTAGTTATAATAGGAGGTATTATGGCTCTAGGTTTGTGTGCATCATATTGAATCAAAATATCTGTTCTTAACAATTGGCAGTACAGTTAGATAATTTCAGTTCATTCAATCTTGAATATTATTCGTGTAAATGTTGTTGTTGTACAGAAGATACCTAACGGAGATGCGTGCTTATACGTGCTTTCATTGTAGGATCAACATTTAATGTTATTGATAGATTTCTGTATGTAAAGATAACATGGAAAGATACATAGAAACATTAAAAAGCTGACGGGTTATGTGGTTATGAATTTTTTGTTGGAATTTTAATTCGATGAATTTTTTTTAACAAAAGTGCGTGCGAATTTGTTTTTTTTTTTCAAATGGCGCCCAATGTGAAGCAATCGTCATAATAAGCCAAATACGTGATATTGGAAGAGCAACTTGTTTGGGAGGCAGATGTCGAAGACAAGGATTATCATTTATAGAGATGAGTTTTTCATTCCAATGTGGCGCCCAACACGAAGCCCATTCAAACTATATTTATTATATAATACTCAAATGGTAAATGTAGAGTTAAATCATATTAAAACAAAAAAATGTTTGGAAATATTTGGTATTAAATCGAAAAATTAAAATTAAGTAACAAAAATCTTCAAAATGGCGCCCAACATGGGCCTCACTGATTAAATAATAGTGAATACGAAATATGAGTAAAATAGTATAGCTTTATCAAGCCACGCGAATTTGACGAAAAAATCATTTTTTTGTCTGTCATTTAGCATCTGAAATAAAAATAAGAATATTTTTGATTTATTTCCAGGTTTTCTCAAATAGCTACTTCTATGTCACTAAAAGTATGTAGTAGCTTCGGATGAATAGAAACTACTTCTTTGAATTCTTTAATAGAACTGATTTATTTTTATTTTTTAAGCACTATTTATATCAAAAAGTTTGTTTACATTCGATAAACAAACTTTGCACAGAATAGGTGATTAATATAAAATTTGTTCTTAAAGTAAAATAATATTTGAAAATGATTTTAAAACTAAGTGGATTTTATGAATTTCATGAATCGCCACAGTACTCGCCCTCTAGTGACAACGATATCTGTCTGGAATATGAACACGTCTACCGCTTCTTGTAGTCTGAGTGGTTGGTATCTGAGGTGGAGTAGGTGTTAGATTTCTTTCTTCGATTTGGTGTTGATCATTTAAAAGAAATGCTGGTTTAAGGCGATCAATGGAGATGTTTTTCTGATGTCCTTTGATTTCTAGTGTGAAGTATTTGCTTGTTTTTGATTTCACTAGATATGGGCCATCATAAGGTTGTTGTAGTGGTTTTTTTACTGCATCGTTACGAACAAAAACATGACTTGAATGTTGAAGGTTCTTATCGATGAAAATTTTGGTTGAACCATGACGTTCAGGTTGAATAGGCTTAATATTTTGCATATTATCTCGAAATTTGTTGAGAAAATCATGGCTTGATGAAGAGTCAGTTGCAATAAACATATCGCCTGGGAGTCTCAATGTTGTTCCATAGACAAGTTCAGCTAAAGTTGCTTTAAAGTCTTCTTGTAGGGATGATCTTAGGCCGAGCAGAACAATTGGGAGTTTGGCAACCCAATCTTCTGTTTCATGGCATTTGATTGCTGCCTTCAGAGTCCGGTGGAATCGTTCTATCATTCCATTTGCCTGGGGATGATAAGGCGATGAACGGTGTCTCTTGATGCCCAGAAGTTTTGACAGCTCATTGAAAAGAGAGGATTCAAACTGTCTTCCTTGGTCCGTCACGATTTCTTTAGGGATTCCAAACCTGGAAATCCATCCAGAAAGAAAAGCTGTTGCCACTGTTTCGGCGGTGATGTCTGGTATTGGAATAACTTCTGGCCATCTTGTGAAACGATCAATACAGGTTAGGGCATACGAGTATCCGGCTGAGTATGGTAAGGGTCGAATAAGATCAAGATGAACATGATGAAATCTTTCTTCGGGAGGTGAAAAATTTGCGATTGGAGATCGGATATGATGTTGAATCTTGCTTTTTTGGCAGCTTAGGCACGTTTGAGACCATTTGCGACAATCTTTCTTCAAGTCAGGCCATATGTATCGTTCTTTTATCATCTGGGTAGTTTTCTTAACACTGGGATGTGACATGTTGTGAATTGTATTGAAAACTTGACGTCGCAGATCTGATGGAATGTATGGTCGTGCTTTGCCTGTTGAAATATCACAAAAGATTTGGTGATTTGTATCTGGTAGAGTGATTTGTTTCAACTGTAGAGACGAAGAAGTAGAGTTGAGGAGGTTCTTGAGTTCTTCATCGGTTTGTTGTTTACGAGACACATAGTTGTAATCGATTGAGGATGGTGAAGAAATGGCGTTAAGTCTGGATAAAGCATCAGCGACTACGTTGTCTTTGCCGCTGATGTGAACTATATCAGTTGTAAACTGTCCGATGAAGTCCAAATGTCTGAGTTGACGAGGGCTTGATTTCTCTGGCTTTTGTTGAAAAGCGAAAGTAAGAGGTTTGTGGTCAGTGTAGAGAACGAACTTTCTTCCTTCCACAATATGCTGGAAATGCTTGATTGCCATGTAAGCACTTAGCAGCTCTCGGTCATAGGCACTATATTTGCTTTGTGTAGGTGAAAACTTTTTTGAAAAGAAGCCAAGAGGTTGCCAATGGTTAGAGACAAGCTGTTGAACAACTGCACCTGCAGCAGTATCGGATGCATCTGTCATGATTGACAATGGAGCGTCAGTATCTGGATGTGCTAGGAGAGTTGAGTTGGCTAGAGCTTCTTTACAGGCTTGGAAAGCATTTTCTAGTTCGGCCGTCCAATTGATAGGTTTGTTATCATTTTTCTTGTTGCCACATGGATATGCATGAAGTGGAGCTTGGATTTGAGCAGCATTTGGAATAAAACGTCTGTAGAAGTTAAGCATGCCCAAAAATCTTCGGAGCTCTTGGACTGTTGATGGTTTCTTGAATGACATGATTGTTTCAACTTTGGATGGCAATGGTTTGACGCCTTCTTCAGTGACAAGATAACCCAAGAAGCTTACGGATGATGACTGGAAAGTGCATTTGGAAGGATTGATGGTAAGACCAAATTCTCGAAAACGTTGGAAAAGCTGTTTCAGATGTTGGTGGTGCTCTTCAGATGAATTTGATGCGATTAGGAAGTCATCAATGTAAGGAAAACAGAAATCAAGGCCTCTGGTCACTTCATGAACGAATCGTTGAAAAGTTTGTGCAGCGTTGCACAGACCAAAAGTCATCACCATGAACTCGAACAGTCCAAAAGGAGTGATGATAGCTGTTTTTGGGATATCTTCTGGTTCTACAGGGATCTGATGGTAGGCACGAGTCAGATCTATGACGCTGAAGACTTTCTTACCCTTCAGATGATGAGCAAAATCTCCAATGGGAGGCATGGGATAGCGATCTGAGATGGTTATCGCATTGAGTCTTCTATAGTCGCCACATGGACGCCAGTCACCATTTTTTTTCTTGACCATGTGAAGAGGACTCGCCCAGCTGCTCTTTGATGGTCGACAAATCCCTTGGTTGATCATGAACTCAAATTCTTGTTTGGCTGTCTTTAGCTGTTCTGGAGATAGACGCCTTGCTTTTGAAAACACAGGAGGTCCTTTTGTTTGGATGTGGTGTGTCACATTGTGCTTGGTTTTAGCCAACAGATTCGTCTTGGTGATGTCTTGAAATTCATTCAATAAATCGTAAATGAATGAGGACGGATTTATTGTTTGGATGTTTGCGGCACTTGAAGATGTTGTTGCGCCAAAGCCATGTGTTTGAAGACTTGTTTTTCGATCAATTAGTTTCTTATTTTTGACATCAACTAATAGATCGAAAAAGGAGAGGAAATCGGAACCAATGATTGGCTCGGTGACTTGGGCAATGATGAAAGGCCAGGTGAAGTTTCTTCGAAGACCAAGGTTGAGGGACATCAAACGCTCTCCATAAGTTGGAATTTCAGTGCCATTTGCTGCATAGAGAACACGGTTCGATTGATTGTTCCGCTTTTCTATGCTTGATGGTGGAATGACGGAAATTGTGGCTCCAGTGTCAATGAGAAAACATTTATTTGAAGATTTCTCATTGACATAAAGGCGACTTATGGTGTCTGCGGGCTGGCTAGTCGCTGATTGCTGTCCGCAAATTAGTTTCCCGTCTGAAACTGGCAAGGTTCTTGGCACTTTCTTGCTTGTTTGCCAAATCGACGGTGGTAGTAGCACATTTTTTGATTTCTTGACTTTGATTTATTCCGGATAAAATTTTTGGAACGTGAAGAGCTTCGGCTTCTGGATACTTTAAGTTGCTCAATATCCTTTTGAAGAGAAGCAATCTGATTTTTTAACTCAGAAATTTCAGAAACATTGGAGGGCTTTGAGACAGAAGCAACATCTGAATTGGAATAAACGTCAGAAATTTTATCTGCCATTTCTGCCAAAGTGTTGAGTTCTTGGTTGGCACTACACGACAGGATGGACTGGGTGGTGTTCGGGAGCTGCTTCATCCATAAGGTTCTGAGGATGTCTTCAGAAATAGTGGATGACGCAAGCTCTCTCATCTTAGAAAGCAGCTGAGTTGGTCGTCTTCCATCAAGAGTAATGCCACTGAGAAGGGTCTGGAGTCTTTTCTGCTCAGATTCTTGAAACGCTGCTAGAAGTCGATTCTTCAGACCATTGTATTTTTCTGTAGCAGGAGGGCTGGTGACTACATCTCGAACTTCGGTCAGGACATCTGCTTCGAGGTTTCCAACAAGAGTGAAATACTTTGTGACATCAGATGTGATTGCACTGGTGTGGAACTGGGCTTCAAGCTGGAGGAACCACAGGTCAGGGCTCCGCTTCCAGAATGGTGGCACTTTGATGGAAACTCTGCCAATAACCTCTTCTTGGACCTTGTCTACGGTGTCAGGCATTGTGTTGGTGTCAACTGTCGTATGGGTTAATGATGGCACCTTACCGTTGGTCGGGGGATACCTTCTTAACTGTGTGTGAATGTTTTGTGTGAGGCACCTTACCGTGGGTCGGGGGATACCTTGTTAATTGAGTGTGGTACCTTACCGTTGGTCGGGGGATACCTATTAGAGTGTTTACTCGGGGTCACCAATGTAGTAGCTTCGGATGAATAGAAACTACTTCTTTGAATTCTTTAATAGAACTGATTTATTTTTATTTTTTAAGCACTATTTATATCAAAAAGTTTGTTTACATTCGATAAACAAACTTTGCACAGAATAGGTGATTAATATAAAATTTGTTCTTAAAGTAAAATAATATTTGAAAATGATTTTAAAACTAAGTGGATTTTATGAATTTCATGAATCGCCACAAGTATTTTTTTAGTTTTTGAAAAACACAAGAAGGCAAAGCTATTTTCCACAAAAGGTTATGGTTTTAGTTTATCTGGACAAAAGTTTCGTTTTAAGAGCGCCGCTGCTGTATAGTTTTACAAGTGGCGCCCAACGTGAGGTCCACTTAGACATTCAAAGTTAAAAACTTGATTTTGGAAGACAAAATAGCGGCACAGGTGTATCTGGTTTAATATTTGGATTGTAGAGGGCTTTATTTTCAAAATTCTTAAGTACTGCTTTTAAAAGTGGCGCCCAACGTAAAACCGATGCAAATTTTTTTTGCAGTTTAACTGAAAACTGTTTCTTTTTTACCATTTGGCATTAATAAATCAATATTATGTTATAGTTACTGCTTTTTTCAGGACAGCTATGATATACGCCATTATCAGTATGTATTAATTACTGAAATCCATCTTTAGAGAAAAATGTAGATTATGCAGATGTGTATTTCCCGTATTATAAAGCACTTGTATCGTCGAGGAAGAACATTCTACACTCAAAGCTTTGATATGTAATGTGTTTTTTTTTTTCAAAGTGGCGCCCAACGAAGGACAAATATTAATGCTGAAGGCAAAACTTAATATTTGGAGAGATATTCATAAGATATTTGACATCACGTTATAAAATTTAGCACGTCAAGAATAAAGATATCACATTCAAAACGTTGAATGACAATTGTTTTTAAAAGTGGCGCCCAACGTTAATATAAGGGACATTCCCTCAAAAGCCACCAAGCATTTCCTCGTCCAATTTGAAATTTATTCACAAATCGGCACCATAGATCAAAGTTAAGTTCAATACGATTATTGTTTAATATCTACCAGTTTTTTTTTCAAATATGTACAACAACAAGCTTCACTTGTCGTGACATAGTCCAACTTATACTTTGCTCACCTTTCGTTGGTCTGATCAGATTCCAAGTCAATTCAACGAATTGCTCATCAATAACTACAACAACAAGCAAGCAATGAAATACCATCATTGGCGGCAAAAAACTAACAACAACATTAAAAAAAAAAACTCGCCGAATGTAGGTGATGCTATATCGAGGAAACAAGTTGGTTGTTTTGCTTTGCTGCTGACTACTGACCCGTCGTCATCGTAGTCGATGATCTTGGAATGAAAGATGTATGCTGGCTAAGACTGGGAGTGATAAAAATGGTATGATACCGGATCTGAAGATTCCCACAACGACCGCTACCGTATGATGGTACATATTCGCCGAATACGGTCAGACGAGTGCAGAATTATATCCAAAGAGACGACGACGACGAGGCACTCATCATCAGGTATATACTTGTTGCTTCCATAAGGATATAATGTCAAAGTGGTTAAGTATAAAGTGTTGATGGCGACGAAGACAACGACGGACGCGATAGATGCATCGACGTGATTGTGAAGTAAAGTCCAACTTTAATATCCGCCTCTGTGACACACACAGAAGACGACGGCGATGTTTTTTTCAGTTGAACAACCGTAAAACAACTTTTTTTTTTTCTGCTTCATTTTATACGCATGCCTTTGTGTGGTAAATATGGATTGAGAAGAATTGCAGTTATGAGCCTTAGTTTATGGGACATTTTTATTGGATTGGTTACGTTTGTTTCCCGTGGAACCGAATCTAGGTGAGTGTGGTTAAACGATTTGAAATGGTCAATTCCATAAGTTATGCTTGGTTGTCGCCACGTTCCGGATGTGTGACAAATACACATTAAAATAACTTGATAGTTTGTAATTATTTTTTTTTTAAAGCTTGATAAAATTGTGGCAGAAATTATAAAAAAAAGGTGCAGTTAAAATGTTTAAGATGCTCTGAGGTGTTTTCTAGGAAGGGTTTTATAATTTCCAGAAAACATCCATGAAAACCTCATAACCTCAAAACCAAATGTCGCATCATTAAAAAGCAAAGATTGAGGTATCTTAGGATAGAGGGATGACTCGTCTTGGAAAAACCACCTCACCAAAAAACTAGGAGCAAACAAATAATGAGTGCGTATAGTCATCCGAATGGAATTACGTGTACATCGGAAAGCAACTGTTTATAAATTTTTTTCAAAGTGGCGCCCAACGAAAGACATATTTTGAACCGAGGTTAAAAGTTAATATATGTGATGAAATGAGCTACTCAAGAATAGAGATATAGCATTCAAAACGTTGGATGACTTCTTTTATTTAAAGTGGCGCCCAACGTTAGTGGAAAATAGAAATATTTTGTCATACGGTTCAAAACTAATATCGGCCTGAAGTGTGTTGAACTTTCAGCTGCTATTGAAATTGAATATGGTTTCTGACCTGAAATAAGCTTCTTTCAAATTCTCGATTGAACTTAAAGAACTTTACGGATCTATAGTTGGTAATCAGGTTGTTAATGTCATTCTTATTGAGAATGCAACGGTCTTTGTAATTTCAACATCTGGAGGAATTGACAACTACTGTTGATTCAGTTGTTAATAATGGTCGCAAGAACGAATATCCCGAGTAAAAATGGAATTCCGCCGCACCACCGCTGCACCACATCCACACCATCATCAGAAATTTCTATTGCTCCGAACCACCGCTGCACCATGATCAAAAATTCTAAGCCGCCGTTGCACCACGTCCGCACCGTTTCATTTTGAAAAAATGAAAAAAATATGAAAAAAATTGCTGCACCATGCATCGCCACACCACGACTGACCACGTCCGCACCATTTCATTTTGAATGAAAAATTCGGTGCACCACGCACCGCCGCCACACCACGACTGCACCACGTCCGCACCATTTCTTTTTGTATGAAAAATTCACTGTCAAGATTTTTTTATTTTTGTCTTTAAAAATTCAATTACTATTTTTACTCGGGATCATCTCCCGACAAACAATTTTGGTTTTATAAAGCATTACAGATGCAATTGTTGCTTCTGTAAAGCATTATAGAAGCGAAATTGTTAGTAGGGCTCTGCTTATGGAACCCACTTAAGTAAGAAGTTGGAGAATTCATCCGGTCCCACTGACTTCTTTGATTTGGATTTGGTGATTATTTGCGCTTCTTCCTTACATATTCCGACTTCACTCTTAAAGACTGATGTCCTGCAGACAGGCTGGATGTAAGTTTTTGTCAAAAGCTTCCACTTTGTCAACTATTGATGTGAATTTATTACTGTTCCTGATGATGACGTCTTATACGGTACCGACAAATTTGCATCTCAAGTGCCACATGGTAGTATCCTAGGACCAATAGTTTTTTTTATCATTCTTCTTAAGATTGGTCTTAAGTCGGGAAACATTTGTTTTTTTTCAAATATCTCTTATTCTCAAAGCCAAAGCCACCACCTACCTAAATGGTTCTCCAAGAATTGAGGATAATAAATTATTTATTTTTTACTTTCTGAAGGGCAATAACTCGGTGGGCATTTTAATGTTAAAATCCACAACCTCTAATGGTGTGACAAATTATTACATTTATCAATTCATCACCAACTAGGATATTTGAGGGTGTAACGTGTTATAATGTTGGGTCATATAAAATCCCTGTATCTGTTGGATTAGAATGACAAAAAAAAACTATATCGAATTTCCTTAGATAGCTCGTAACCCCATTTAAAAAATAAAATAGAACATCAACCTTGCAACCGATTAGTCTGCGCAAGCAAAACTACCCCAAGATATTCCGCCATATGTGCTTGGTGGTGATGATGTATTCCTTAGCATATGGCAGACTATTTGAAGCATTTGTTCTTTATGGATTTCTTCTCTTTTTCAATCTTTTTATTTTTTTTTCTGTTGTGTAGTCTTTTTTGATTCTATAATGCCATTCACCGAATGCGAATATTTATGATTCAAAAACGACAAAAAAAAACTGTGTTCATCTAAGAATTTTTTTGAAGGGACGGAACGGTTGGAATGGACGACGATGACGACTGACAACAACGATGGTATAGGAATAACCATGTATTTGGGGTCATGGGGTGAAATGTGCAGTAATGTAACATCATCTCGTCTGATGATGGAAGGCTAGTTAATGATATCTAGGAAACCGAATCTAACAATGATCGAGGCGGCTTCTGAACTCCCAATGCAAAACTGTCAAAGGTCCAGGTTCAACTGATTTGAATTAAAAAATTAATTAGAAAATGCGCAAGTAGCAATGTAGCAGCATTCGGAGGGCCTCTTTTCTTTTCTTTCTTTATTTATATTTCTTTAGGTGCTGGTGCATGCGAACTATGATGATTTGAGCTGTGTGTGATGCAATTGCATATGGAAGCTGTGCATGACTTTGCAATTATTCTTCGTTTCGGTCAAAGCCACAAATTTGTATTTGGAAGTAAATTCATGAGGATAGATGGATGGATGGCTATGGAATTATGGGACTCAATGTTGCGATTCCCAGGAGAATGGGAAATTTATTTTTTAAGACAACCTTGATGTTGGCTTCTGGGTTACTTTGAAAATTCAATTTTATTGTCATTCTGGTAAATAAATAACATTCGAAATCCATTCTTTTTTGACAGTCTGGAAATGTCAATAAGCTGTTAAGGCTACGCATATGGAAGTATGGATGAGGACCTTACCCCGAATGTTCTAGAGTTTAATTTTTTTAAGTGGCGCCCAACGTGGGGCCATTTTTGTAAATAGGAGAAATGCGTCATATTTCCTCGAGTTCAATTCTTCTCTCTGCCTTATGTTGGCTTTTTATGAGACGATTAATTCATCCGGCAAGCCTCTTTAAATATCTACAATAAATGAGTCGGCAAATTAGTACTTTAAGGCTTGCGTTTTGTTGCCTGGTTATCATTGTTTTTTTTTTTGATTTGCTTTCAGAGTTGATAATTTTCAATCTTTTAATTTTGTGGCAGGCATTTTTCCTTCAGTTGTGTGTTGGGCGCCATTTAATTGTATTTTTTGGAAGTACATAAGTACGTAATAAACAACAAATTATGAAAAAAATATTTATGTTAGTTCATTTGCTAGCCTTATGTGCCACTATCCTACATTAGATAAGTTACGCATTGGGCGCCAATTAATTGTGAGACCCATCCTGGAGTCTGAGAACCACCCTAGGTAAGTAGGTTTTATCATTTAAAAATTACAAACAAAAAAATAGAGAAAACTGTGAAGAAATCAGAAAATAGGAATACGCTTTCTGATTCCGATGAATTAAATCGAATAGGTAAGCTACGTGTTGGGCGCCATTTAATTTTAATTTTCAATAGAAATCTGAAACTAATCGGTTACTGGAGCTCGTCTCCTTATACCATTTGTAAACTATGATGAAATCATCTTCACGTCAATGCCAAATAAACAAAACTTTGTTGTTACTTGAATTTATCGATAGCTTCTATACCTCCAGCTGTCAACAATCAACTAATAATATTTTTTTTTTTTTGATTTTTCAAAAATTGAAGAATGCGTTATTGTTTTCATCAACACCACTCCAAAAATTAAATAAAACAAACAAAACAAAAAAACAAACAATTCCAAATCTCTCATAAAGAAAGAGTAGTATGTAGAGGTATTGAAACAAATGCACATATCACAAAACGAGAAGAAATGTATTTTTTGTCAGATATTTTTAGAAAATCATCGCATAAGAAAAATGGCAAACCACAAATTCCGTCATCATCATAAAGATGGTTTTCCTCTCTTTTGCTTGTGCATCCATCTGTTCTGCCATAGAAGATACCTTACGTTTTAGTTCATGTCTATTTGTTCACATTATATTATTATTTTGGATGGGTTAAATCTGTGTGTGATTCTATACTATAGTCATTCTATACCATTGGCAAAAATTGTGTGATGTGTGTGTGTCTTCAAGGAAGGGATTTTGCTATAGAGAAGAAGTCCCTTTCAAAACAAAGCTATTGCCATGCAAATAGATTTTACAATTAATGTGATAGTATATGCTTGGGTAGAGAGAGTTAGAGGGGGGATTGGCTGGTCAGGGAAGTGTGCGAGGCCCGCATGGATGCGTAATGTGTCGTTATTGGCAAACTACCAACAATTATTCTGGAAACTCTTCCGTATAGAAGAGGTTAAAATTTATCACAAACATTTTATGTCTGCAAAACTATAGACAGATTGTTGATCTCGCACAACAAGTTGTAGCAAAAAAAAAAAATTAATAAATTGTTGGCAGGAAAAGATTTTCGGTTTTTTTTTTTTGTTGAAAAACAAAATTAATTTGTTTGTATTTATGTAAAAGTCCTATAAATTGTAAAATCAATCTTAAATCTACTTAACTTTAGAACTAAGAGGAAATTTTCAGGATTTATAATTTTTGAAGAACGTAAATTAAGTTCATATAATGGGTTTCGTGTTGGGCGCCACTTTGAAAAAAAAATTTATTTCCATTGTATTTAAATCCTTGATCGCTACAGTTAGATTCTTCCATTCTGTAAGAGATACACCTGATCCTCTAAGTAACTATCTTAATAATTGAACTTTTTCACGTTGGGCGCCATTTTGAAGTACAGCTAACTATTTACTTTGCATTCATGCATTTAGTAATCCTTTTTTTCCGCGGTTGTTTGGCTTTCTTCCCACACTGAAACCACCGTCTTCTTGTGGTGCTTATAAACCTATAAAGCAGTTTATCTATCACGGATGTGGTCGAGCGCACCGGCATGTCCAGGATGTAACTATAGATAGTACCTACTTTAATGGCGCCCAACGTGGAATCAATGAAATAAATGTGTCTTTTAAACTCTGATGTTAAGGGAGGTCTTTAGAATTTAAATACTTTGAAAGCCAACACTCTCAATTATGGATTCATAGAAATTCGAAAACGTTAATACATTATTGGCGCCCAACTTGGAATCGATCTTATAAATTTAGTTTGCCTATTATGCTCTGAAGTGAAGGGAAGTTGATAGAATGAAAATCCTACGGCTCTAATATTGAAAACCAACTCTCTTGATTGGATTCACAGAAACTCGTAAATCATTAAGGTAAATGGCCACCAACGTGGAATCAATTTGATCAATTTTACTTGCTTTGGTTTTGAAAAAAGTAAGTCGAATTAAAACACTTTGGCTCTAAAATCGAAGGCCAACACTCTGGAATGGATTCATAAAAATCCGGAAATATTGATGCGCAAATGGCGCCCAACGTGAAATGAATTAAATCATTTAAACCAGCTTCCAGTAATAATAGAAATCTAAAAAACTGGTCTTCTATTTCAAGTTAACATAAGTAACTTATCAACTTTCAAATCTAAGTTACCAAATAGCAACGTCGAATAGAAAGGTATGCTATTTTTTTCCGTTTTCCTTTCAAAAGATTTATTTCATAAACAAAGTCATTTATAAATCACTTCCTTTTCTCAAACAACATTATATTATTGCCAACTGTTGGCAATTAATTTATATCAAAAACCGAGAAAAATCCTAAACAATATTTCAAAATTCGTATTCTTCTTCGAAAGATCTCTCAAGACATCATTTCTAAAAGAACAAGAACAACATCAAAAATAACTCAATAGATGTTAATTAGTCACGATTTATATTGGATCAATTAAATATCATGTAGCAAATCGAAAGTGCACACAATATATTATACTCACACACACATAGATACCTTTCTTTTAAATTGAGTCTCCCCCTAAGAAAAAAAAAAAACAAGACAAGATGAGACGAGACGAGAGAGAGAGTTTTGCGATGCGACTTCCTTGTAGCATTTTGTCATATTGTTGATGTAACATTAATTGAAGCTGTCAGAAACGCACAACAAATTTAAACTCCATAAACTCTATGAGCTTTTTATTTGTCACACATACAAACACTTCAACTTCGACTGCGCGCCAAATGGCGGAAGCCAAATGCTGCCATGTCTATGTCGCCACATTTAATTCCTTACGTCCATTAGGATGCTTCCATATATCGAAAGGAATGTTTCTAACGCATCATCATCATAGGGCCAGGGGCCTCTCTTTGGGTTGTCTACCGAACTGCCGATGCTGTGTGCCGGGTGCTGCAAGGTGTGTGAAGAACTGGCATCCTTTCACAAGATGCCAAGAGTTGCAACCAGCCGCCACTATCCCGTGGCAAGTGTACCTACGATGAGCTATTGCTATCTCTGGTTAGGTGCATCGACAGCATTTCAACCAGCAGCAGACACTTAGTCTGTAAGAGAGATGGGCAGTGCACTTAGATTACCTACAGGAGATTTGGCGATTATTAAGATGAATTCGCACTCCGCGTCGGTTTTGGCTGGGTGCGTCTCTTACTTCTCTCTTCTTTGGAGCAGCAATCATCATCCGTCATACTATATTTAACGCGTCCAGACGTTGCTCTCGTTCGTTTTTTCATCTAATACTCACAAAAAGTCTAGAAAAATTAAGAATTTCTGTACACTTCCCAAAATAGAGACGCGACTTCGTAACGCATCCGATTCGATTATGGCGAATTTGCAACTTCTGGGGATGGCAGTGAAAATGGCTTAAATCATGTTTTCTGTCGCGCACAGATCGCAGACAGAATGTGCACATGTCCCCATAAATTGACGTTAAATTAGCAACAATTGCCGATATCTGCTGGCGCGGTCGTCGCAGTGACTTCGGTATACAATCTCCTTTTTTTTATCTTTACGGAGGCATCACAAATCGGAAGTCCTTCATTAAAGGCAATAATAAAAATATTATCGAAGAAACAATATTGATTTGTAATTTAGCTTGCCTCTCGCTGATGTCTAATCAAATTACGATCGAGTTGAGATTTTTTTATATTTGTCTCTGATTTCTCTTCGATCCGATCTCGGTCTCGGAATCGTGGAATATCAATTGCCCGACCAACATTTCGATCAATTGACAACAATCAAAAGTTAAATTTGTCTTAATTGCTGATGCCTGGTAACTGCTGTATACATTTGATCCGGCAATTGATTTAAGCCCTGGAGAAGACTAACAAAACATATATCTACACGATATACAAAGACGAACTGTATAGTGTACACCCCTTTGATTGGCGCGAAGACATTTATGCACCGAATTATTATTGCTGACACACTGCGATCGGGTGCCAGCAGCGACCGAACGACCGACGACGGCGCACGCTAATAACCCGCAGCTGAAGGCGTCCGTCGTCGTCGATCGTTTTATTGATAATGTCTATACCCGTCTTGCCACTACCACCTCCCATCGTTAAAAGTTCTATACTCATACTGGTTGGTCACCTAAACCGGGTGATTTCCTCATTGTTTGTCATAATGTCACTTCTCGAAAAATTATTAGAAGTGGAACGGAATTTTCTCAGAAGATAGTAATCTGTTTATTTGTATCTATATATGAATGTGGTATAATAATTTTACAATGTTTGCATTTCGGAAGGGTGATCTAGATCTAGATATACTCGATCCGAGTAGGCAGAGCTGTCGATTTTGCTACTAAAGTAATAGATTGCATTTTGCTTTAACGTATTTCGTAGCAAAAAATTTATTTGTATAATATAGTTCTTCAGTAATGATATCATGTAGAAAATGATGTTTTTCATAAGCGTGTTTGTTTCTATAAAAATAATATCAAATCAATCCCAATTTAATAAAATTAAAAACCAGATTGAGTTTCTTTGAATGTTTTTTCACCCTCACCATGTTGACCTGATATGGTTGCATTTTCTTGTTTTTTTTTATGCTTCCTTGCAATTGTATAGAATTCAGTTTTTATGGCATTTCTTCCACAACTTTGCATCTTTCATTTCAAATCGAGCTGCGGTTAATTTTATTACTTTTATGGACCAGTTCCAAAATCAATAACGTACCAAAAAATGTCAACGCAACCGATAAAAATTGTCAAGGTTACAGAGTAGGTACAATTAGTTCCAAACTATTTTATAGGCTATAGGCGTTATCACCGATCGATGCTAAGTTTATAAATAACACTGTGCTACAAAATAAAAAAAAAATACACCCGAGAAA
Source organism: Episyrphus balteatus (assembly GCF_945859705.1). Classification (NCBI taxonomy): domain Eukaryota; kingdom Metazoa; phylum Arthropoda; class Insecta; order Diptera; family Syrphidae; genus Episyrphus; species Episyrphus balteatus. The sequence continues at coordinate 3,305,229 of NC_079134.1, read as the reverse complement.
TTACATACATTTTTAATATACATGCTATGCTTATTTGTGAATAAAAATGTATGTTTTTTAATTTTTCGGCATTAAACGTGTAAAAAGCGATTTTTGAAAAAGTTTGAAAAAAATGACTTTTTTAACAAGCTAAATCTCTAAAATTATAACAATTATAAATCTGAAAAATGTTCACATGATAGCTACACTTATTAAATTTGAGCCTGTAAAGTTTTAAATTTTTTGAACAAATGGTTTGGCTGGAATTTAATATTGATCGAACAAGGTACAAGAGACCCCATGTTATTCCCATAAGAAACTTCAACCGCTTGGCGGCACGGGTTAGAATTAAGTTAGAGACTTGAAACTTGGGGAATATTTTTTTTAGTTTATTTCCAACCATATAAGATCCTAGGAGCATAGAAATTCTTATTATTTTAAAATAACGAACACCCTATTGAGCAGCTTGCAATTCATATCATGAAAAGCCACATTTTCTATTTACGAAAAAGTAGCATAGACTCCGCAGTTTTGGTCAAATTTAATAAGGCAATTTGTGCTTAAATGTATATTCTTTCAGAATATAACCTTACTTTATTTTTTTGTTTGGTTTATTTTCCAAAACAAATTGGGTAAAGTTGAAAAAAATTGAGAAAAAAATCACTTTTTCAAGATTTATGGGATAAAAACCTACACTTAATTTGTTTAAACAATTGACTTCTATACATCAATCAAAAGGTCTGGAAATCCTCTTTCCGAAAACATATAACATATTGAGAGTTGTTAGAAAAATGACTGAGATATTGATAGATTACATCGTAAAGTCTGTAAAAATGGTTTTTTGTAAATAAAAAAAAAATGGAGGGTTCCAAAAATATAACAAAAATATTTTTATGCATTATTCGACCATACGAACAGATTACACTATGTAATTCGTCGGGTGTATTTTAAGTGTCGCATCGTGTAATTTATTGGAACTACATTGCTTGCTGCAGTAAAGCAATATAATTCTCAAGCGAAGAATTAATGCAATCAGGAATATCATCAATTAGAAACAAAAAAAAAGAAGTGGCCCTAAGTAACTTCCCTGTGGTACTCCAGAAGTTAAAAGTATGGGATTAGACTTGATCCGTTTTTTCAAAAAGACTCAAAGTGAATATAGCTACTCGAGTATAACCCCAAGCAATGAAGCTTCTTAGTTTAAATTAAGAGCTTTGACCATTGAAAGGCCTTGGGAAATTCTGGGCAAATTACATCAGTTTGTTACCCATTTTCAAGAACTTCCTAAAACAGAACCACGTTGAGGAAAGTAGATGATTTTCCAGACAACAAAAGATAACTGTTTTTTTCGCGCACATTTTGGGATCGTAGAGAGTTTCCTTTAAAATATTTTTTGTTAAAAGAAAATGTTTAAAAAAAAAAACAAATTCGACAGCACTGTTTTTCATAGTTGATGAAAATATGCCCGCTGCTTCTCTTTTCAGTAATTCTCGCCTTTCCTTAAGATTCAATATAGAAATTAAAAGTAATCATATATAAATGTTGGTGGCGTCGGAAGCAGCAGAGTACAATTAATTAATTCAAATAATGTACGTTTCTTCTTAATTGAGGTTGTGTCTTTTTTTCTTACGTATAAAAATGACATGATGACAAAAGGGGTACATAGTACTTTATGTGAGGGAAGATTTTTCAAAAAGGTCAAAGTGCAGAATGATGAAAAATATGCAAAAGAAAAGGCTATTATTTGCTTTGAAATAAAAAATATGCTGTTTTTTAATTGAAAGTAGGTAGGAATGGAATGGATATTTCTTTTGTGTTATTCATGTACGAGTATGTTTCAGGAATGACACCTTCTAGTGTGCTCAATGAGGTGTGCATTAGGAAAATTAAAAAAAAAAAACAAATTCTTAATAAACTTTCTCTTTTCAAATCTTCTCTGTTTCCTATATGTCAGAGAGCAGAAATATTACAAAGCCAAAATGAAACAATTGGAATGATATGTTTCCGTGGTTGGGCTTTTTTTTGTTGTGAATTATTCAAATTACTCAGAATGTCCGTTTACGTTTTAATAACTTCAGTAAAGGCTGAAATGTGTTTTGTTTGTTTTTAGCAGATAGATATGTTAAGTTTTCAAAGAGTTGGCATGAGATAAGACTCTTCCTTCTGCTGCGATGACCATATAAAAAGGAGAAAATCTTAAAATAAATAGTCGAGGCCCTAACTGACTTCCTTGTGGAACATCAGTGTAATTAATTATAAAAAAAGAGGACCGCTCATTGTCATTGAATTATGAATAATTATAAAAAGCACATTAAAGTTGTTTACCATCAAATAATTGAGAAAAGGAACTTCATAAGCCTAAATTTCTAATAAAAGGGTTTTTTTTTACAACGCAACAAATTAACTATTTCCAGATTATATCTGTACATTTTCTCACACTTTAGGCCAAAACTACCAACAATTCAAAATCCCCACATCATTTTTGATTAGGGGTGAGTTTTCCAATAAATTAGTAAACACACAACCTTTAGGAAACAAATGAACTAAATCCAATCTTTTATGAAAAAAAATCAAGTGCAAACAATGAAAACATAAAAATGACGCAAAAGTTATTACATTTTGTGTGTGTATGACCTCTCTCGCACTCCGTCATCCTTCTTGTCTTTATGTATTAATCGTTCTTCGGGATACGAAGGAGGATGTTAACATTATTTTTTTTTTTGGAAAACTGATCCTCATATCCTAGTCACCTGCGTATTGTTAAAGAAAATCGAGATCCTTTTTTTTTTTTGCTTCTTCTAATTTTTTCTATGCACATTGTGGAAGTCTGTTAAATATCCCGAATGTAGGTTATCCTTGATTATGTGTTCTCCTCAGGACCGTGGGAAAACATCTTCCGAGATGAGGAGCGCGATGTTCATAGGAATGCAGCAGCATTCAGCATTGTTGAATTTATATATTTCCATTTGGATTTTCCTCTCTCAGTGTGCTTGTGTGTTGTGTTGATTAGGGATAATGGTTTTTACCATCCTAGGGGCCTCTTTCCAACTGTCATTTCCCTTTGTTTTGTATACAACACAACAAAAAAAGGAAAAGGAATAGAAAAAATAATCTATATAAACTCCAACACTATAGGCATCGCGACTCGACTCTTTTTTGTTGTTGTTGTATTTTTTGAAGATGGTTTCAAATTTCATAAAAGTTGTGCACCGTTAGTAGTCTAAATAAATCTTTTAATGGATTTTCCTGCGTAGGAGAAAAAAAATTGAAAGAATTCATAGTTTTGTCGTCCTGCACTCATAATCTTGTTAATGGCGCGTTATGTTAATTTGGTTTTTATATACAGGAATACAGGGTTAGAAAAAAAAGGAACAGGTCTTGAAATGAACGTGTTGCGCAATGGTTGAAGGAGACTTTTTGAGATACAGCATCTGGTGCAATTGGTTTTGACTTGATTAGCTCCATAAATTATAAGATATGAATCTTAGATAATATGAAAAAAAAGGAATAACCTACATTGGGAATTTAAAAAAAAAGAGGAAACATCAATTTGGAAAAACACTTAGGTATTTTGTTGATGTAAAAAATACTGGTAGGATTTTAAACGAATCTTATGTTGAAAAACATAATTGAATGAATTGAAGAAATTTTTAAAACATTGGTTTGAAGATACATAAATATGTTCATCTTTAACTGGAGTACCTATTTACATGTTTTTCTAGTTCCTAATAGACCGAGAGCCAGCGACCTAAAGTTTGCAGGTAATTGCTTAGTATTCAGAGTCATACCAAATTATAGTCTTCGACGAGTTATATAAGAAACCGCTGGTCTGTCTGTCCGTAAGTGTGGCGAACATGTGTAAAATTTGTCATGAAGGTGTAAAAAATTACAAACTATTGTAGTTCATTGCTTAGTATTAAGTCATATGCCATATGTTTAAGGACATTCCCAGGTATGTCAAGCACTTGAATGTGAAAAAAATTTAAAATTAAGAAATCGACCTTAAATCAAAAAAATAAATTATTTAAAGACAACGGCAACACTTACAAAACTAAGCGATAGCTTTTTTTAGGGAAACCGACGAAGTTACGAATACCAGAGTTACGGCCGACAGAGTTACGAAAGTCAAAGTTACGCGAAACCGAAGTTACGAAAAACTAGGGTTACGAATTCTAAAGTTATGTTAAGCTATGACATGTGATTTTTGGGTTGGCAACAGTTGCGAGGAACGATATGGAATTATGGAAATACAAACAAGAGATTAACATTTTTCTCATTGGTCAGAACTAAATGAGTAAAGCGAAAATGGGTGTTATTTAATCTTGTAAAATTTTGATTGAATAGGTATAGATATACATATATGGTTTTGTTTTTGTGAGAAGATCGCAAAAACGTTGAAATAGAAAAAAAAAAACATAAGTATACTTATGTATGTTTGTGGGACATAATTGAAATTAACTTCTTATTTGTCCAACTAATGTTGCACCTACGTATCGATATTCTCTTATTTATGTTTCCATAATTCCATATTGTTCCTAGCAATTGTTGCCAACCCAAAAATCACATGTCATAGCTCAACATAACTTTAGAATTCGTAACTCTAGTTTTTCGTAACTTCGGTTTCACGTAACTTTGACGGCCGTAACTCTGTCGCGCGTAACTCTGTTATTCGTAACTCCGTTACCATTTCCTTTTTTTAAATTAAAAAGTTATACTATTTTCTGGTTTTTAAATAAATTTTTTTTTTGATGAATAGTTTTTGAAACAAAAAATTTCAAACACAAAATTTTGAAAAAAAAAATTAAAAAAAGTTCAAATAGTTTTTATTACAAAAAATTTACCCGATTAAGTACTAATTTTTTTTTTTCAATTCTTAATTCTCTTACATATTTTGAGTCAAACATGGAAAACTAGAAGTCAAAATATTTTTTAGTTTTTGAGAAAACTAAAAATTACGAAATCTACTTTTTTTTCACCAACGCGAACATTACAGTGTTTTATTTTTGCACGGTTTTTAAATTTTCTTCAGGAAACTATCTAAGTCTATGCTAAATATGTCAGAATTAAACAGATTTCCTTTTGAAACAGATTTGAGTTGAACTTGACTTGACCGATTTTAACGATTTTGTTTATTCTTTTGAAGCTATTTTAACATTTTAACATTATTTTGAGCTCTTGTCATTGGACTTTAAAGTCAGATTATAATAAAACTATTGAAACGAAATAATTAAATTGATTTCATTCTAAAATATGTTTAACGTATCGTTTTTCCACATCGTTATTAGGATAGAGCGGGGCACAGAGGTGAGAGGACATCTTTTTTAAAACAACGATTAAGAAATGTTGCTAAAAAGTTAAATGCAAAAACATGGTACTGTTAGAAACAGTACGGGTTTTTGTTTTTAAAGAAAAGAATTAAAAGAATTTAAAGAATTATTTCCAAAGCTCTTACTTAAAAAGTATTATATTAAAAATATTACAGATTTTTAATAGCTACTAGCTGAATGTTTAATATTTAACCCTTTCGGACCCAGCGTTACTCTCATGTAACATTTTTTTAAAAATTCGTAAAAAATATTAAATTAAACAATTTTTTAGGTTTCGATGGCTTAATTGAAAGATAATAATGCCTAGTTACTAGATTATTACAAAAAGGTAGTCAAATATCATACCTTTAATTTTTTTGTTTCGAAAAAGGGACTGAAATTCACATTTTTTTTTTGCAAAAAATTTTTTTTATACAGGGTGATTTAGGAGTAATGTGCCAAAAAGCTAGAGCGTGTAAGTTAGGTCGAGACAAGAAAAAAATCGTATGGGAGGGGGGGGAGGGTCTATTCCCTCTCGTTTAGCCGGGAGGGGCAATTTAAAAAAAAATTGATTGACTTATTTTGGAAAAAAAATTATTAAAAATTAACGGTTATACTTACAATAACGTGGTATACCTTTTTGTAAAGCCAAAACCCTAGTCTTTTACAAAAATTCTAAACTAAGCCATTTTATGGCACAGTTTTTGAAATATAAATTTTTAAAATCAAAATTTTGAAAAAAAAAATTGGAAACAAAAATTGCCTAAAAACCCTTAAAGCTAGAATCCATAGGCGGCGAGCACCCCCGACATAGTAAGAAAAATTCTCAGGTAAGTTTTCAGGTGTTATCAATGAAAAAATTGTTCAATTTAGGGTTAATGCAATACTGGCGAATGGTTAATGTTTCATAAATTAATTTATCAACAAGTCCAGCCACGTAAAAACAGAAAATAAAGAGGTTTTTTAGAAAAAAGTAGTTTTGGTTTTTTGTTAATTTCTCAAAAACCACAAGATATTTTTGAATACGGTTTTCTGTTTTTGTTTCAAAATAAATAAGAGCATCGAATTTCAAAAACTAAATTAGTACTTAATTACATAAAATTTTGAAAAAAATTACTTTGAAATTTTTTTTTCCAATTTTTTTTTTTCAAAATTTTGATTTTAAAAATTAATATTTCAAAAACTGTGCAGACTAGGGTTTTGGCTTAACAAAAAGGTATACCACGTTATTGTAAGTATAACTGTTAATTTTTAATAATTTATTTTCCAAAATAAGTCAATTTTTTTTTTAAATTGCCCCTCCCGGCTAAACGAGGGGGAATAGACCCCCCCTCCCATACGATTTTTTTCTTGTCTCGACCTAACCTACACGCTCTAGCTTTTTGGCACATTACTCCTGAATCACCCTGTATATGGTCATGATTTTGAAAAAAAGATATAAAAAATGTAAATGCAGAAAGTGTTTTGTTTTTTTTTTTTGCTAAGAAGAAGTAGCATACATAACATTAAAGTTTCATAAAAAGTTATTTTCTCAGTTCTCCGACTTTTTTTTGTGGTCATAGGCAGTGCATGTTACTTACATGTAGCATGAGAATAACACATTAGTTTTGCTATTAAATATTTTGAAAAACAACTTTTTGCTATTCATATTACTTAGTTGTGATGTTTTTGACCCGATAATACCGAAAAAACATTTTTTAATAATGATTTTCATAGCTTGGGTTCGAAAGGGTTAAAGAATTTTGAAGTTATTCGTGTTAACCTGATTTGTCCTTAAGATCCGTTTGTTTTGAAGTGCGGAGGATCATAGGAAGTAGTTTAGTTTAGTATGAAACCAATAAAATACGAGTCAGTAAACCAAAATATACTTTTCTAAAGGAATAAAGTATTCTAAATTCAAATCCGAAGTCAAGAAAATCTATGAAGTTACTTTTGTGAGTTTAGAGAAGTTCATGATGAATTTTGAGTTAGGAGGCCTTAGCTTACTTTTTTATATGGTGGCCAGCTCCGTTAAGCGGCTACAATCCGCTGCGGGTTTGGGCCTTAACCAACAAGCTTCTCCAACCAACAAGCTTCTCCAACCAACAAGCTTCTCCAACCAGCTCTATTCTTAGCTCTCTGCTTTGAGTTTCGAGGTGAGGATAGAGCAGCCCTTAGCTATAGGTCTCATTATCATCAGTGCCAAAAAACTGAAAAGCATTATGCAAGATCCCAACATAATTCAAAAAACAAAAAATAATAAATTAGAAAAATATATTTTAAAACACAAATATTGGTTCATAAAAATTTCAAAAATTCATATTAATAAATTCAATACTACACACATATCTCGCAACCTATTTCTAGAAGATGCATTTTCTTTTTTCCTTCCTTTTCCAACACACACTTCCACACAATCCGGCCAAAGGTAAATGTGATCATTTCCTCATTCAATAACTTAAAACATCGTAAAAATCAGAGAAGGAAAATCTGTTTTCAATATAAAAAAGACACAGAGGCCCAAAATCCCAAAACTAAAATAACATTTTTCCACATATTTTTGAATTCATAACATCCAACACATTAGAAAAACAATATTCTTTACCGCCGATACCAAAATACCAACAACAACACAAATCAAAAAAAAAACGAACATCGACATGGGCTATGGACTATTATTAAGTTCTACAGGTGCATTATGGGCCAGGCCAGAGAGCTTGAAATTCATTCCAAAAGACCACGAGGCTGGGGCTGTTTCTGGTGGGGAAAATAAAATAATTTATACCTACTTAGTGTTTACACGCGTTTGTTTCATTAATCGCTCGCAGCTTACCGCGTCTTCTTCCTCACCATCACCCGTTCTCAACCCAGCCATATTCACGTTATTGGAGTCTAATTATAGGAGAAGAAGGAAACTCTTACTTCTGGTGGAAGTTGGGGATTGTCTAGCTCTCTCGACGATGGCAATGTTTGCTCTGGAATATAGATCCCAGCCGTTCTTTGTGCTGATGTCGCTGACGAGTCTATCTATTTTTGGAGCGACTTGCTAATGGCACCAGAATGTGTTTAAACGCTTGAACTCAACCTTTCGCGCAACGCTATTATAATGCTTAAGAAATTTCGAAAATTAATTTCAATAATAATTGCCTGCCAATGTTGCCTCTGTGGGAGGCACGCAAATTCCAAAAAAAAAAAAAAACAGATACAAGATACTTTATCTAATAATTATTGTTTTTTTGCCATTGGATTCCGCGTTTGATTATTTGGAAATACTCAAAACTAGGGAGATTTGCGAGATTGGTAAACAGGAAACCTGATGGTCGAAGAAGTGCTCGCTGGTGTTTCCAAAATTAAAAAAGATTCATGCATTCATGAGGTTGTTTATTTTTATTTCCCAAAAGGCACTCATGCTTGGCGGGAGATTATTTTTATTAGAAAGAACGTGGAAGTTCGTTTTTCTTCTTTTGAATTATTGAAAAATCTTTCGCATATTGAATTGAAGATACATATCTTCGAATAAACAAGTGATTGGTTGGATTTGGAAATTTTCTAACAAACTTCTTCGATCTTCCTCTTTGAAATGGCAAATTAACATCTCCAATTAAAAACTCATAAATTACCCAAAGATGCGACGCGACAAGTGACGTGAGGTGGCGTCGTCAATTTTCAAAAATCTGCACCCACCTGGCAGTCGTAAAGTGTAATCTTCCGATATTTCTATAAATTCTGCTGGATGAGGAACTTCGGTAGCAAAGAAGATGAAGTGGGTATTTGGGTTAGGTGGCAGCATGAAATTATTTCCTGATCGAGATTTCGCTGGGCAATAAATTAGGTTTCTGTTGATTTGACGCCAACGGGGCATGTGATTCCGCTGCCCAATTTATATATAAATCACATTTCGAGAAGCCATATCGTATCAAAGTGTAAGCAGCACCTTTACACAAATGTCTCCAGGGATCTTGAAGCATAGCATAGGTATAAAAATAAGGAATTATGTTGAAACTCGCTTAGCCCCACCAGATTTATCAGTGCGGGTATAGTTTCTAGGTAATTAAGTGAGAGCGCACTTCGTTGATAGCAGGGGCATTCTATTTGTGTATTCAAGTCATGTGTATCTTTTTTTTTTTTCTATGCGGAGTGTGAGTTTCTGGAATATTATTCAACCTGTAATTTACGGGCAAACTGATTGATTTCCTCAAACTTGTGACTTGGTGATGGGACCCTTGTCCAGTATTGAAGAAAATTCCTTTTCGAAAAGTGACCATTGCTTTAAAGAGTATATAATGGTGATTGTGTGTTTCTTGAATAGATATAAGAAAAGACGATGGTGGGCGGGTGAGCGAGCACACATCTAAGATAGATCTAAAATAGGAAAAATAGAAAATTATATGTTTTGTGATATTCTTTCGATTGAACTTGAATTCTTAGAACCTAAATCTGATGATGATATCCTCCTTTTTTCTATGTTAACCTAAGAACTGAGGTACACAGCATTGTTTCGTGCCTCTGGATGCATCAATTTCCTTGGAATTTGGAAATGACGTTATATTTTCCGAGAGAGATAATTGCATTAAGGAAAAACTTATATTTTTCTGTCATTCAAAGGAAGGTTATAAATTAATTAAGGTCATCAGATGGAGTTTATAGACAATCATGACGGAATTTGTTGGGGATAATTTGTTTAGGTAACCCTTTTGTTTTTCTTAGAAGTAAACATGAATCTTAGCTGTGGATTTAATGAGTTATGGAGCTGAATTATTAAACTGCAATTTATAGAGAAAGATTAGTGTTAGGAAAATTTGAAATTTTCCAAACATTCAACACTAACTTCGCCACATCGATTTCTTGCTAAAAACTTGGGCCACACTAACCTCAAAGCTAATTTAGCCTCAATTTTTTACATGCTTTGAGAAGCTGCACAAGTTCACTAGCCACATTATTAAGTAACCAGTTCTAATCGGAAAGCATAACCTCCATTTCTCATAGAATATATTCAGGGGCGGACTGGGAGTCAAAGAGCCTTCCGGGACTTTTAGGAAAAGGGCCACAAAATACTTACATAATTATTTACTTACTCGAAATATTTAAAAATAAAAGTTGATATGCTGAAATTGTTTTTTTTTATATACAGTGGTCGAAAAATAATTAGAAACAAGCTCTTTTTTTCAAAATGTATGTATGTTCTTAATATAAATAAAAAATATTAGAAATATTTTTTAACAGAGACATTTGAAGAGCTTGATGTTTTATTAACGATCTCGTCTTTATTGCACCTTCTTTTTCTAAAATATAAGGGGTTGGTCTGTCAGGAATAATTGTTAAGGACGTTTTATCTATTTTTTCGGAACATGTGGCATTTTACGAGGACTGCAACCACATTAACCGACTTATAGAAATTAGTCGGTGATAGTCCTTTTTATTAATTGTACCTACTTTTAATTAATTGACCAAGTTTGGAAAATGTAAATGCTAAAAATCATTTATTTTTTCAAATAAAAGCATTTGTTTTTAAAAGTTTTCGTGAATTTATCCAGTGCTTTTGTTTGTCATGTTAAAGCTTTTAAAATTTCAAAACTTTTAATTACATGTTAAAAGTTAAATTAAAATTTAAGATTTCACAATTTCAAAATCTTTTAAAATAAAATGATAATGTTAAAAAACAACACTTCACGATTTTCACAAAAAAAAAAAAAAATAATATTTTTAACAGTTACTAACAGTACCTTTTACTGACCGGTTCAGTAAATTAGGTACTATGCATTCTATTACGATTTTATAATGTTTTTGTCGTGTTTGCTAAAAATTTGTTAAATATGTATTTTGTATACACAGGGTGTCCCAAAAGTAATGGATCAAATTCTTACGGTTTTCGATTTAATGCAGTTTTTGCGAAATTTCGAAAAGTCCCGACTTTGCAACTGTATTTTGCTCCCTCCGCTCATAATAGATTTTTGTTTTTTACAATTCTTTCACTAAAACATTTCTTAATAATAAGAAATAATTAATAAATCAAAATATTTTTTGCTGCAAATCAATTAAGAGTTCAATATTTTTTAAAAACTCAATTTGTTACTTTTATTTCATATTTTGTCACCTAAATCTCTAATTAGGGGAGATTAGGTACTGTTGAAGCAAAGGACGGTTGAAACAATACAAGTAGCTCGAGAATCGTTAGTGATACAGTACGACTTATAGGGAATCGAATGTATTTGTATTTGACAAGGCGACATGGCGACAAGGCGACATGGCGACAAGGCGACATGGCGACATGGCGACAAGGCGACATGGCGACAAGGCGACATGGCGACAAGGCGACATGGCGACAAGGCGACATGGCGACAAGGCGACATGGCGACAAGGCGACATGGCGACAAGGCGACAAGGCGACATGGCGACAAGGCGACATGGCGACAAGGCGACATGGCGACAAGGCGACATGGCGACATGGCGACTTGGCGACAAGGCGATATGGCGACATGGCGACATGGCGACAAGGCGACATGGCGACAAGGCGACATGGCGACAAGGCGACAAGGCGACATGGCGACAAGGCGACATGGCGACAAGGCGACATGGCGACAAGGCGACAAGGCGACATGGCGACATGGCGACAAGGCGACAAGGCATTTTCATCATTGTTCCATTCAATCATTGTTCCAGTACATTAGAATCATTGTCAAGTCACGGTTGTTTACATAATTTCTGTTGCGTTGTAATAGAGCAACCTTTATGATTTTAAAATTGTCGTGTTAAGTTCTGATTTTACTTTGACTTACAGGGTTGTTCTATCATTCTATTACGTTTTTGTTTTTGCTAATTGGAGACTTTTGAGGATTTGGAGAAAATGGGAGAAAAAATTATTTATTGGAGATTTTGTCCATTGGATGCCTTTCCCCATGGAGATTTTGTCCATGGGGTCAAACATTTTCTGGAGATTTTATCCGATTGAGAATTTTTTTTTTTGAGATAGTGTAGGTTTCCCGTTTGTCAAAAGAGCTTTTTTTTTTCGGAAAATGACAGGAACTATGTGATCGAAGAGCTACCTTACGGAAAGGATATAAAATATTGTTTCAGTGTATTTGTTTTTAAAACTTTGTGAAAATCGAAAGCTTGGTCTTGTTCAAGCTTTTTGAACCGAATACTTTTTTAAAATGAAAGAGAGATATACAAACAAGCTACTAGGGGGAAGAAGAAAAAACATCGTGTTTACTTTTTTGAACTTTTTTGACTTTGTGTTTTGATGTAGTTCAGGCTTAACACAACAAATAAAGTACCTTGGCACCACTGCTTTTATCGAGTAAAATCTGGATAATTATCTGGATTTTTCAAAAATCTATACAGATAAAGTTTTTGTTGTTTTTTATTTTTTGCCTCGAAAGATTCATATAGGGCCCCCAAACAGAATTCGGTAGGCCTCCAAAGATCCATAGGAGGCCTTCATTGACTTAAAGGCCATAAAGATAATTCCATGGGCCTCGAAAGATCCATATGGGGCCCACAAACAGAATTCGGTAGGCCCCTAAAGATCCATAGGAGGCCTTCATTGACTTAAACGCCATAAACATGATTCTGTGGGCCTCGCAAGATCCATATGGGGCCCCCTGAAAATCCATAGGGGGCCCACAAACAGAATTCTGTAAACATGATTCTGTGGGCCTCGCAAGATCCATATGGGGCCCCCTGAAAATCCATACGGGGCCCACAATTAGAATTCGGTAGGCCCATTAAGATCCATAGGTGGCCTTCATTGACTTAAAGGTCACAAAGATAATTCTGTGGGCCTCGAAAGATCCATATGGTGCCCCTGAAAATCCATAGGCGACCCACAAACAGAATTCGGTAGGCCCCTAAAGATCCATAGGAGGCCTTCATTGACTTAAACGCCATAAACATGATTTTGTGGGCCTCGAAATATCCATATGGGGCCATTTGAAAATCCATAGGGGGCCCAGAAACAGAATTCGGTAGGCCCATTAAGATCCATAGGAGGCCTACGTTGACTTAAATGCCGCAAACATAATTCTGTGGGCCTCGAAACATACATAGGGGAATCACAAACATAATTCTATAGGTCTCGAAAGATCCATAAGGGGCACAATAGATTTATACTGACTAAAAAGGCCAGAAACCGATTTGAAGCATGACGTGAGTGAATTTAAAAATGGAATTTCAAGTGCTTTTAAGAAATGTTTTCTTGCCCGAGGGCCTACCGGGAAAAATCCAGAATGCCCGGTGGGCCAGTCCGCCCCTGAATATATTCAATTTGTTGATTTGCGGCTAAAAGGTGAAAATGTTGTCAACCAGGTATACTACGCTGACGTAGATTAAAACTTTCTCTCGAATATCGGCAAAATATTTATTCCTCCTGAAAAAAATTGGGCTTAAAAAACAGCCTTGTGGAACGCCTGTTGTCGTTTTATACAAATCGTTGGTTGTTGTTTGTTGAAAGAAGAACGAAAAGTCAACAAAGTTTTCTTAATTTTGTAATGTAGAAGATCTTCCCTGGAAAGCATTTTCCCAGGAGTTCTAATTTTATGAATAAAAGGCTTGGAGTCGCACTTGAAATATCTTCGATATAACAAAACAAGAAAAACATCGCAAAGATGTAAGAAGAGAACAGTTTTCATGCTTCGATGAATTTATAACACTTTGTAGAGACTTAGAACAGCTCTCTATCAATATAAGGCCTCAATCAATTTACAGAAAGGTCAAGTGAGATGCAATCATTGTAATTACCGCGGACATGATATGACAGAAGATTGTCGAAAACTCACTCAATCCTCTTATGGACAGAAATTAAACAACAGTTGTCCAACGCTTTGGGAGACTTCCGCAAACTTGATTGATAAGCAGTCGTAGCTTAGTACAAAACATATAAATAAAGTGGTCCGAGTGGATACTTGAGACTTGTTCGTGCCTTGCAGACCGGTTTTCGGCTAAGTTAAACCTTCAGAAACTTGTTTACTACTTGTAGAATCTTCAGGTAGGCTAGGTTCGAAGATTCTTCGCTTTTTAGAATCAAACCTTGAAGCAAACCGGTGTAATTTTTTCTCGCTGCCTTAAGAAAGTTCAAAACTTCTTTTAGGAATGCTTACATTTTGATATCCCTGACACGAACCAAAAGGAACTACAACTTTTGAAATCCACAAAAAGAGCCTAACATATGTATTATGTCCAAAAAACTCCTTTTAAAAGAACTCTGAGGAAAGAAATGAGTGAATTCAACTTGTTTTTGCTAAACACAATTTTTCCAAATTGTTCGTCTCTTTCTGGATAAAGTGCATGCGAATTATGTGACTCAAAGTGTTAAATTGTATGAAGATAATAAAATAGCTTAATATTTTTAGGTACAAAGACCAGACAAATATTTGGAGTGTGAACCTTTCCTTTGAACATAAAATTTCTGTAGATCCCTTACTAAATGAGAGCTAATAAATGTTTCCAACTTTAACACCATCCACCTCCATAGTCGATATACATAATTAATTGAGAAGAATGACTTCTTTCATCATCATAATCAACTAAAGGCTCGACTTTCAAGCTAATAGGTAACCAATTAAAGTAAAACTTTACCCAAACAAAAGTCACCTGTTACAGCATTTGAGTATAAAACAAGACAACAATGAAAAAAAAAACCTAATTGGCATTTCCTGTGAAAAAAAAGTTGTTTTTCTCTTCGAGATCTATTAGCACCTAAACGCCTACGCCTCACTCCATCACTCCATTAGACTATACAACAATTCCCAGCAAACATCACCTAACAGATTAGATTATAAAATGTCAATACCTTCTAAATGCAAATGTCCATGAAACATGTAACCGCTTAATTGTGTTGGATGCAGCAGCAAGTAATAAGCTCAGCCAGTCAGCAGAAAGTTTTGTCTTGACATGATTCCACGCTGCGCTGCTAGACCGCTAGACTTTATGCTATGATGTTAGCGACAGATAGGTAATTCAGTTAAAAAAGATACGACAAACTCTTCGTCAGAAATCGCGCAGAAAAATCACCTTTTTCTTTACCTCTTCAAGACGCTATGTAAGCTTTATAATCGCTGAGCTACGCTGGCTTGGTGTACGTTCACGTATATTAGTTAAGCTGCTTCCACACAAACACTACACGGTGCAACAGCCATCAACCAACCGACCGACAACGAATGCAATTGCAACGCAAACGATTGCTGCAATACACGGAACGATTACGTGAAAGGTGAAAGTTTTGTTTGAATCGAACCGGTAGAAGCGAAGCACCGAATACCGAAACCCACCATTCATTACACATTATTGCGAACAGCTCCACTTTTGTGGGGCATATGGTCCAGGTCTATACTGTGCGCCGCCTCCTCCTCCGCCACCCTCGCCATCGCTATCGTCACCGATTATGCCTGTGTGACTATTTCTGTGGATCTGAGACTGCATCACAGACCTGTTTGGTTAAGTCGAAGTCTCGAATGAAGAAGTGGAAGAAGTCGATGTTGTATAGTTGTCGTTGTCGTCTTCGTCGTCGTCGCCAGGTTTTGTGGTATGTACTAGTTGCTTTGTTGACATGCTAGCCTAGTGCTCTACCTAAGCTGTCTGATGCCCTGCACCAGCCAGCACAATGATGGCTCTGTCGTCTGGCTCTGACTTGCTGTGGATATATTGCCGTTGGCGATTGAACCAATTTTGTTCCATATTTGTTGCGTTTCTTTGCTATTTGCAGATGACATAACGTTCGCGGTGTTTCCAGTTTCTCGCATGCGGTCGTTTTTTGACGTAATAAAATAAATCACGATGCACCTATCAGTGCTGTTACTGCCGCTGTGTATATGTTGCTTTTTGCTGGTTTTGGAGCTTGCTTGGTGCTGCAGCTCCGCTGCCAATTATTGGAAATGCTTTCCGAATCGGAATCAGTTAAATGCATTGAAGGCGCAACCTGCTTTTTGGTATTTTTTTCATTTTTAATGAGGAAGAGGGAAACGGCCAAACCAACGAGATGGCGATGAATATGCCACTTTAATTATGTAGTTTTGTTATTATTGTACCTGATTTTTTTTTTGTTCGTATTGAAAAATTGAATTTTAATTTTATGACCGAAGACAGTTCATGATGGAGGTGTTTGGTAATTAATTGAAGTCTTGGTCTTTAAATTATTACAATATTTATCGATTATCGACGTTTGGCGTGTATATGACTATTTGACTGACTGTAACCAAACTTGTTTTGGATTAATCATGTAATCGATAGTTCATTTTGATGAGAAAATTAATGTCGGGGATAGTAATAGAGTATTGTTGCGATGGATTTTATTGTCCATCATTTGATCTGAACTGTGATAAATTTGCATTTCAGAAAGTTTACTTGAAGTTCAAGATTCTTCATTTCCTACGAATTGTTACTTTCGAAACATGTATATGTACTTACCTAGTATTTAACAAATTAAAGACGACGTGAGTCAGAACAAATAATTGACTTTGCAATTGGAAAGTCAAGAAATATGGGGTTATTGCCATGAATTAGGATTTCCCTGAAGTTTGTTTTATTTGCGGAAAACTGGTAAATTTTTTTAGAATTTGAAAAATACTGCATGAAAAGTGAATTAAGATAGGTAATGAAAATGGAATGGAGAGTAAAAAGAAGTTATTTTTTGGAAAAGTTTTATTTAGAACCCGAGTAAACATGGAATTTCGCAGCACCACCGCTGCGCCACGTCCGCAGTACTTTTCAACCGCCGCACCTACACTGCACCACTTAAGCACTATTATCAGAAATTTCTATTGCGCCGCACCACTCACCGTGGTACACCGCTTCATTTTAAAATGAAAAAATAAATGAAACAAATTCGCTGTACCACCGCCGCGCCGCACAACGACTGCACCACGTCCGCACCATTTAATTTTAAATGAAAAAAATTCTATTCTCGTACTTATACAAGTGTTTAGGTCGCTTCAAAGTTATTTTGACTTAAGTAAACAATTGTCAGTTCGTACAAACAAGACGACTTGATAGTCGATTCCCGACAAACAATTTTGGTTCTATGAAGCTTTACAGATGCAATTGTTGCTTCTGTAAAGCATTATAGAAGCAAAATTGTTAGTAGGGTTGGTTAAAGGACTTCTAATTAAAAGTGCTCGGGTTCGAATCTTCTTCTCGTCGGTAGTTTATTTTTATTTTTCAATAATCCAAAATTAGACATCATGGTGCGGCGAATTTTCATACAAAATGAAATGGTGCAGACGTGGTGCATTCGTGGTGCGCCGAAATTTTCCGCCAAACGGCGTTGGTTTAACTGTGGTGCGGCGGTCAAGATTTTTTTTTTCTTTAAAGATTCAATTTCTATTGTTACTCGGGAAAGATTACCTAAAAACCTTCAAACTTCTTTAACAAGAAAATGCAATAAAACCAACATTCAGTTGCCCTCTCCCACTTGCTTATATAAAGCTTTAAAGGTGCTACTATTGCTTCTGTAAGGCTTTATAGAAACAAAATTGTTTGTAGGATCAGAAATGGGACAATACAAAAGCGGGACGAGGCTGCTGCAGAAGGATTTAGGATTAGGTCAGAAATGAGAAGGAAGTGTTTGAATAGGAAGGAAATGGGTGTACGAATGGGGCGGGATCTTGTCACCGACACTTAATAACTTAATAATAACTGTACAATACCCATAGCTGACATTAGTGACAGCGGCCGAGCTATCATCACATCAAGGGCACTGCGGATTTTTTTAGCAGTATTGCCTACAATTTTGAACTTAACTTACCTGCGAGTAGGCTCGATGCTGGTTGGCGATAGTTCCAACAAGTTTCTTTGCTGATTGCCTTATCCAATGTCATGGTTTTTGCTTCCTCAGAGAATCGATCGTTGTTGCGTAAAATTGTTTCATCCGTCGTTTGAAGAAAAGTCCGCTCTATATTATCATCCCTCAAAAATTTGAAGCTCCTTTCTGACTCTCTTGGAGAGAGCAAAAGCTGTTGTAAATCAGGAGTTGACATTGTTTAATCCGGAAGGAAGGCATGTTTGGCTTTTCTAGAGTGTGTGTTGAATGTCAGGAGTTCGTTAAAGTTGATTTTAAGATACTTGTCGTTGCGTTTGTCTGGCAATTTAGTTCCACCTAGGAGTGCCCCGGCCTTATATTCGTTTAAGTAATAAGAGCAGCGATTTTAATGAGTTTTGGGCAGCTTTTAATGGCGAAATAAATTTGCAGTTTGTGAGTGAATTTTCACTGTAAAGTAGTTTGTTAGTCAGAGATCAGAGTGCTGTATAGAAAGGGTTCAGTTTTGAGCCTTTTTGATGCATTTCATTGTAGACTTATAGTTCTCCAGTTGTACATAGAACATCCTAGAAAAAACAAGATTGCATTAGTGCTAAAAAAAAATCCGAGTTTTAAGCTAAAGGAAAGTCGTTGGTTCTAACCAAAAACCACAACGGGTTGTAATAAGGTACGTAACTAAGCAGTTACATACCTACATTTATAATATTCACCGTTTCACGGAAAGTAGTCATTATCGAAAAATGGTTTCCCGACTTTCTCTAAAAAACAAAATCCCATGAATATTTAATATTAGAAGACCTAAAATGTGTGCAAGTGGATTTCTATTGTGTTAGATAAAATGCACAATCTCACAGATAAAATGATACGAACAAAAATTAAGTAAACGTAATTTTTCATGTTGTATTAGCCCATCAAGAGTACAACAACCCCTTTCTCAAAACCAACAACAACAAAATAAAAAATAAAATCCCAACCCCATTTTAACTACCAAATATAATATACCCTTGGCATCAGTTGAACTTTTCTTTGTTAAATTCATGAAGACACCCTGCGGACGCGCGTCACGTATTCCAACCACCTTCTTCTTCTATTATTATCTGCCTGTGCGCCTCCTCTGCCTGCTTTATTCACTTCCGAGTTCCGTATTTACACAGATGCTACAATCAGAATTCTAATCGGGTGACATATGCAGAAAATGGGATGCAGGATATTCCAAACCCACACCCATTCTACAACCCAACCTCCTTCGACTTGGTTATTATATAGAGAGACAAGGTTCTGGTTGTGATTCGTTTTTCTTTAGTTTTTGTTGTTGTTGTGTTGTATTCATATTTGTTTATTGCTGTTCGACGACGGGAATCCTCTCATTAATGAAACAAACGACTCAAGGCCACAGGGGTGCAGTTTCTTTATATCCAATATTCAGTATAACACACGGTAGCATTTGATTTGGGGTTGTCTTTTGTCGTCTTTCGAATTTCGATCCTTATGAAGTCGGTTTAGTTAGGTCTTTCAGTCCCTTAATGGCATTAAAACCGCTTCCGCGATGGGTGTCATGTGGTATGAAAGGAACGGAAAGTAGTGTAGCAAGTGCATATGATGCTCAGGAAGTTCTACATGTCTATGTTTATTTTGTATGGTAAAAATCTAATTTTGAAATTATTTGGTATAAAGGGTATTTTTCGGAATTTCTTGAAACGTTTAGAATAGTTCTGATTTGGCATGGCTCATAAATTGCAGTTAGATTTCTACCACCTTTTCATCGATTTTTTCACATTTAAGACATCTGTGAATGTAATTGAATAATTAAATACCATTCTATTTTCAATAATAATAATAACAACAACATCGACATTGCTGGTTTCAAAACATTCTGACAAGATAAAAACGAGAACTTCAGCATGGCAATCATCACTCTCAACATTCACTTGTTGTCATTTCACAAAACGAAACCATCCTTCCCAAGGAGCTCGAGTAAAAATAGAAATTGAATTTTTAAAGACAAAAATGAAACAATCTTGACCGCACCACGACTGCACCACATCTGCACCATTTCATTTTAAATGAAAAATTCGGTGCACCACCGCCGCACCACGACTGCACCACGTTCGCACCATTTAATTTTGTATGAAAAATTCGCTGCACCATGATTCATAGTTTTGGATAATCGAAAAATAAAAACAAAAAAACGACGAGAAGGAGATTAGAAACCAAGTATCCAGAGCATTTTCAATTAGAAGTTCAACGCCTTAACCACTCGACCAACAAGTAATGTTTGTACGAACTGGCAATTTGTTGCTTAAGTCAATATAACTTTGAATATTACTTAAACATTTGTATAAGTACGAGAATAGAATTTTTGATCATGGTGCAGACGGTGGTGCACCGAATTTTTCCTTCAAAATGAAATGGTCTGGAAGTGGTGCAGTCGTAATGCGGCGGTGGTGCAGCGAATTTCTTAAATTTTTTTCATTTTTTCAAAATTAAATGGTGCGGACATGTTGCAGCGGTGGTGCGGTGCGGCGCAATAGAAATTTCTGATAATGGTACGTACGTTGTGCAGCGGTGGTGCGGCGGAGTTCCATTTTTACTCGGGAGACCTTTCGAAATCTTTTTGGATTTTTTAGCCTCTAGTTTTTATAGTATAAAAATTCAATTTTATCGACAGACTGATATGTTTTACTGTCCAGCGGTTCCCATCAAGATACTTGCACCCCCAAGCTAAATTATCAAAATTGATAAAATTCGTTTTTTTTTGTTTATAATGGATTTTTAATTGATATTACAACAAAAACATCACAAAGGAAAAAAAAATTCTTTTTCTGACCTCATTCAGCAATTCTAGGAAAGGATTTCATATCATTATACGGATGTCTACGAATCACCACGAATGGTTCCTCAAAAAAAAAAAAAATGAAATAAAAAAAAAAGAACAACAATTCTCAAATTACACATCTACAAAGTACCTGCCCGCCCTTCTGTTGCCTCCATCAGGATAATAACCATCAAGACAAAAATCTCTGAACAATGATCATTTTTCTTTTCCGTTCCATTTGAAAACTAAAAACAAAACAAAAAAAAATCATGAAAAAAAAGTAAAACGGAGCACCATCCTTAAAGGTCCCATTAAGGACCCTATTGGAATCTACTTATTATCTCTTCTTAAAACGAACTTCTTGATGCCCATCGGAGTTTTTACCCTCTATTTCGGTTATGGAAGTATGTGTAGCCATTGAAAAGGTTTGGTTTTATTTTTTGTTTTATTCTTGTGGTCTTTATCAATTTTTGAAGGAGGTTGTGTGTAGCCAGTTATGCGGGCTGTGGAATTCGGATTATGTAGATTTTATTTCGATCATCAAAGATCGACCAAAAACGTGATTTGCTTGTGCTTCATTCTTTATACAACACGGTGTGGTTTGGGTTTATTGTAGTTGTTGTTGTTTTTTTTGAGGACAAAGTGATGATCTACTTGCGTAATTTGTTTGATATTTAAAACCATCCATATCGGGAACACCTGCGATTATCTGATCTCTTTGCGGATATATTTTTTTATGTTCGCTGATTTTGGCAGATTGAATGCAGAGTCTTGTGGCAGGAATGTGAGTTTAAAAAAAAAATATGTTTCAATATTTTATATGATTTTTGGAACTGCATCTGCTGTTAAAAAAGACAAATCCAAGGATCAAGGCTTAATCAGCTGAGTTTTACTTTGTTGTCTGGATTTTTCTCCCACGTTTTGTTTTTTTTTTTTTATTAAAAAAAAAGAACTTGGTGTAACTTTCACTCATAGATTCTAGCAAAAAAAAAAGAGCAATTGTCAATTTAATAGTTAGACAAACTGGCGCTGGTCAAGCCAAGCTTCTTAAATTCTTGCATTTAACAACAATTATTGATCAAGCATTCAAAGTAAACAATTTTTTTCTATGGTGTTCCTCAGGGAAGTTATAATGAACCTTGTTTGTTTGCTTTTCTCAATTATATGATATCCCAATTATTTCAATATTTGTATATCAATATTATTTGCTTTGTTGTAGAAAAATACGAGTTTTATGACCAACTTTATTACGTCTTCTGTTCGTTCATTCTGTCAGGATCCTTAGGCAAAAGTAGATAAAAGAGATTTTTTAAAGATTTTTGAGGCAAGTTTAAGTTACTAAGTTGTTGTGTCAAAAGTTTAAAAAATGATAAAAAAGTTGTGAGTTCAAAACTTTAAGTTGTTTTCTTCACAACTCACGCTTTCAAAGTCGGTGCGTTTCATAATTTTAAAACTGCTGCGCTGCTGCCCCGATCCTTGAAATTTTGAATACTATTTCTATGCTAAATAGCTTTAAATTTGTTAATGATCGCATTCGAAGTGCTCCAAAAAAGTGAAAAATTAAAATTTCAACCAACAAGTGAATTTTGATTTCGGATGAAGATAATTCAGCAATAAGTTATATGAGGGGCACCGCAGCGCAGTGGCAACCCTATTAAGTTTTTTTTACACTGAACCAAATCCTTACGTAAATACAACGAAAAAATTCGTTGAGCCAACGAAAATTTAATTAATTTTCAGCCGATGAAAAATTTAATTGGCTCAACGAAATGGCTTTCATACGTTAATGAAGAACTTCATCAACTAACGAAAACTGTCGTATTTTAATGAAATTTTTCATAAACATTTTTGATCGCGAATTAATGAATTTTTACATCACTTTACGAAACTTTTTCATTGATTAACGTAAAATTTAATTAACCACGGTCATATTTTTCGTTAGTCAATGTATTTTTTGATTAATTTATGAAAGAACTTTCGTTAGCTAACGAATTTTTTCGTAAATTTAATGAATATTTTAATATTAAATTACGAAAAAATATTCGTTAGCTAACGAAACTTTTCGTTGTATTAATTTTTTTTTTAGTAGATTATTGTTAAATATTTATTGGACTTATTAAATTATTATTAATTTAATACAGTCCAAACAAAAAAATGGCGTTTCGACGCGGTGGAGCTCACTTGGACTCATCAGTTGACTTATCCGTGAGACACCTTGTCAATACGCAAATATTTTTTATATTCAGCTCAACTTACATAGATTTTTAAACAAAAACCTAATGTGAACTATATCCAGCAAGATTCAATTTTTAACCATTAAAACAGAAATGCACCCAAGGCAACGATTTTTTTCGTTAACTGATGTATTTTTTCATAAGCCAATGTAATATTTCATTAGTATATGAAGAATTTTCATAAGCTTATGAAGATTTTCGTTAGTTAATGTTGAATTTCATAAGTTAATGAATTTTTTCGTTACTTAATTAAAACTTTGATTAAGTAAGGAAAAAAATCGTATTTTTGTTCTTTAAAATGAGTATGAAATTTTTCGTTAATTGATGAATCTTTTCATTGAATTGGATTTTTTGGCACTAAAAAGGGAGAAAAAGTGTATGAAACATTTTCATTAATTGATGAAGGTTTTCATATTACGAAAAATTACATATTTTCGTTGAGCCAACGAAAGTTTCGTTGGGCCAACGAAAATGTAGTGTATGAAACTATTTTCGTAATTTTACGAAATTTATTATTTTCAGTGTATATCGAACGTGGCACTCGATGAAGGATAGTTATTTTATGGTTTGATGTGAGACTATAAGGGAATTTATAAAGATGGCTTAAAACTGATTAAGCTAAATGAAGCCCCTGGATATATAAACTTACTAAAGTTACGGTTGCAGCGCTTATTGTTAAACTTAAATTAATAATTTAACTTAAATTAAATATTGTAAAACTTAAATTTATAATTGTTTGATAGATGTTCCTTAAATACCATTTCAACAGCTAAGCACAACAAGGATGGATTTTCTCAAGGATCAAGAGTGGGACCAGGATTGTTCAAAATTTACTCTACGTACTGATCAACCAACATCTCAGTTATAAAACAGTACCAAAAATTATAAAGACGTAATGGTTAAAATTATTTAAAATTAAATAAAGTAGGTACCGATCCCCAAATAGCCTCTATGTTGCCCAAAAATTTTACAGACAAGGATCCAAATTTGAACAAAAAACCTGAGCAAAAAATACCCCTTCTAAAAATGGTAAAAAAACGCATACAATTTTTATTTTGTATGAGACTTTTGATTTTCTTTAAAATTTTCAAATAAGTTAGGTTCATCAGACTTTGAGTAAAACTATTTATTTTTCAGTTTGTTCATAGATTTTGGTTTTCATGCTCATTGATGACGATGATGAAAATTAAATTTATGATACTGTAACGATGAAATATTGAACTTTTGTGAAGACAAACACCTGAACGCACCTTTATTAATATAAGTGTGAACATGCCTTTAGATTTTTGCTGAACGCACCCACTGAGTATGAAGCGAAGCGCCCCCTCCAGCAAAAGATGTTTCGAGAAGCAAAGACGAGAACCTTCGAAGACATTCTCGAATTTTGAAATTCAGGTATAAAAGAGCAGCGTGGACACCGACCGGATACAATTTAATTTTGAAAGTAAAAGAGTACAGAACAAAGTGAAATAAAGTGTTGAAAATTGCAAGTAGTAAATAAAGTGATTTAAAAGTGTGTTTGTTTGAGCGAATAAAAAAGTAAACTGAGTTGAAATAAAGTGTGTTCTTATTTGAACGGAAAGATAAGTGGAAATTAATGTCGTTTTCGATTGGTTTCACTCAAGGATTCACTCATTCTGAAATCCAATAGAACAGTTTGAATCGCTATCACTCAATTCTGAAGTTTTGTATCGGTGTATTGGTGAATAATAAAATAAAAATTATTTTGTTTTGCACGAGAAAATTTTGTTTGACGTTAAGTTTCTAGGTATTAGTGATTTTGAGTCGATCCTAATTTCAAATCGAGAAGAGAATTTTTCTTCTGAGAAAAGTTTTAGCTGTCATTTTCGTGCAAATAAAACGGTTTTAGAAGACTTCGGAATGATTCCGGGCGCTTCTGGACGTCCAATCGAAAACGACATAAATAAACGAAATGGAAAGTTGTAAGTGCTCATATCTATGCTGAAATTTTGTTTGTGAAATGCTCTAATTTTAAAGAGCCTTAAATTGCCAATTTCAAAATTTAAATATTGATAAATTGGAAATCACAATTTTAAGGAGGGAGTAAATTGTTCAAGGAGCCTATTTAGCGATAAATAGTCGGCTTTGGCAACGCTGAATAGCCTTGCAAATGATTTATCTTTGTTGTGTCATCACCTTATTAAGCACACAGATCGCTAAAACTATACTCAACCACTAAAATCATACTCAAATCCATTTGACTACCGAATGCTTATTTATACACGATCAAGAAAATAATATTGTTCCTGAGCACCATGCAGCACCAATTCATGGTTCGTAGTGGATAGTCAATTATTGGGGTTCTACTTTTTGTATCTTTAAGAATACCATGAAAATGTGTGTACGATACTGTTCCGGTTGAAAATCGTAGTTAAATATCTTTTGATTGTTCACGCTCTAAGATTTTTGAAAAATCATCACAAAACTAAGTTTTGATGAACGGACACAAGCAGTAAAGAAAATTTAAATTCTTTAAGGGGAGTTTGTTTTGATATTGCAAATAAGGGGTCTGACAATCGTAAATATACCAAGAACTAGTGATGGGAACTATCGAATAAAAACTATCAAACTATCGATAGTTGTAAAATATTCATTCATTCGATAGTTTTAAATCATTCATTTAGTTACTATTTTCATTCGAATAGTTTTTTCATTCGATAGTTTTTTCATTTGAATAGTTTTTTTTAAACGATAGTTTTATCATTCGAATAGTTTTCTAAAACGATAGTTTTTTCATTTGAATAGTTTTTATCCGATAGTTTATTCTATAGTTTATTCGATAGTTTTTGTTCGATAGTTTTTGTTCGATAGTTTTATTCGGTAGTTTTTGTTCGAATGAATAAATGAATGAATGAATTAACTATTCGATAGTTCAAATCATTCAGTTACTAACTATCGATAGTTGGAATCATTCGATAGTTCCCATCACTACCAAGAACCTAAGAAATAGTAAATGTAAAAGTGAGTGATGTGGAATGGGCCATGTTCGTGGGAAAAAGGTGCACCAAGGAGTGTTGTGTTTTTTTAGGAACTTTGCCATTTTGGTATACAAAATTGGACGCTGCGCTGTATGCTTCGAGTTCCTGAGTCCTGGAGATGATAAATAGTTAATTGAAATAAAAAATTAACTTCAGAGAAAAATTAGAACTAATTTCACCTTTTGTGTCAGAAACAGCAAAAATATCTGACAAATAATTAAAAAGAGTAGGTATCGAAAACTCTAAAAGTGCATGGAAATGTTGGCCTTGATTATGACTTGAAATCCTTATGGAATGATAATGTGAATTGCTTTCAAGGCAGTTCATACAAAAACTTCTCCCTGAAGCGTGATGCTCATTATTTGAAATCCTTCTTCCTTGATCAAAAGGTTTGAAATTATCTCGCACTAATGTTCTCTCTCTAAAACCTGTTTCACTGTTGTATAGAACATAAGACAACAAAAACATTTCAACGCAATTTATATGTGGATGATGCACAAAAGCTCTTTCCGGGAATTGATTGATACATATACATATACGCAACGCAACCAAAATGATTTTGGCTTCTTGTATGAAAACAGTATAGAGTATTATAGTGATGTGTTTCCTTAACAAGAATTCTCCAAAATCACATTACAATTTACAATGCTGAATCATAGTTCTCTCATTTCCCAAAATCGTCTAACCAATTCGACCGACCGTTCAACCGACCGACCGACGACCCTATGGTTCTCTCTCAACTTCGAATCAGAGTCTATTAACAAAAGGAAGTAACATTTCATTACCAAGTCGCATCCGGGCGGAAGCTGGGTAGTTTCAAGCTTAGGATATTAAACTCATCTCCCCCGGTTCGGTTTCAAATTGTATTGTGGTTTATACAAAACTCAGTTCTACTGATGTCTTCAACTTTTACCCACATTTCGCTTTTGTGTTACAACACAAGGGACCACACACACACACACACACACACATAGTTTTATACACTCTCACACAAAACATTTTCTAAATGCAGAATCATCATCCTTGTGACTTCCTCATTATTCCACAGTTGGTCCATCCACTATCATCGTCGTCGTCGTTGTCGTCCTCATCCTTATCCTCATACCCGTTGTTCTCATCGTCGTCGTCCTCATATAAAACCAACAACAACAACAAAGTTCAAAATGAAAATGTCTACAAATCATCTTCTGAAGGCTTTTGAAATTTCTCTTCCTTGAAAATGTTCATCTTCCTGCTTCCGGGATAAAATGTTCATATTTCGAGGACATTTTCAGGAAATAAAATACGATGCCATCCCCAACTTCCTGTATGTGATATCCCGGCGTATCACCGCCGCCGCCGCTACTACACCCACTGCCAATAGGACATCCCACAGTACAACCGGGGATTTTGCACTGCCAAGCCCACCCGCTCTCTTACTCCCATTTCCCATTTTTACCCGTTTCCCTTGTACACACAGACAACGAAACGAGGACGAGAACGACGACAACGACGAAGTATCTCGTTATGGGTTTTGCATAGGGAAATGTACGGCAACCCTCCAGCAGTCTTACCGGCTTGTGAATCTAAATCGGAGACGAAGCAATGTGCAGGGTGGTTGCTCTGCTCTGTAGGTTATTACGGAAGGACATTTTGTGCACAGAATCTGAATCAGAATCAGAACATAACCGAACCCAACTCAGAACCAAGCCAGAGAGTAATGTGCTGATGGTGGGCCCCCTGCAAAGAAGTGATGCCATCGCACGCTTTAGCTATAATCGCACTCTTGGATGCTCACCCAAGGACGACTCGCACTCTCTTTCTCTATTGAAAGGCATTGCTCGAGTATTATAGTTTAACCCCACTGAGTGGTCCTTGATTGCAAAAAAAGCACGAGTTTGCAACACATTTTAAAATGTTCAACTTTCTTGCCACTTGCTCCGTCTTGAGTCTCGACTGTGGGATTCTCATACAAAAAAGGAACACAAAAAAATCACCCAACGGATAGAGGAGGAATCCTGATTATCAGACGTTATATTGTGGGTTGGGTTTATGGTTCGGTTCTGGGTTCTGGGTGGCATGGCGTAGTTTTTCCGGAGCGAAGGATTGTTTGTCCTTGTGCCAGTGCATACATTTATGTGCGCCGGGATATGTGCTGGCTTTGCGGAAGCGTATGAGCGGATGAACGGAAACTAGTGTGGTAGGTAGGCTATGAGGTCGCACTGCTTCCTTTTCCTTCTTGCAACATAAAAAAAAACTAAAAGAAAAAACAAAAACAACAACAACAATATTGCAAAGTGCAGTGGATGGGAGAAGATATACTTCCTTTTAAAAGTGTCCTGGATGCACATTCCCTCTATGATGATGGCATAGCTGAAAGGAAAATTGTCTTCGATTTTCTTGTTTGTAGGAAGTCAAGCCTGTTGTATGTGTATTATTATTAGTTTAAGGGTCTCTAACATGTAAATGTCTAAATATTTAAAAAAAAAAAGTCTTAAGCTTCCTTGTCGAAATAGGCCAATCACATGTATGTTAATGTTGTAATGAAAGGCTCGTTTAAAAGATTACAAAGTGGAAATTGAAAGAAGGCTTAATGAGTTCCTTAAAAAAAGGAGGGGGACTATGTTGACAGAACTAAGCGATATCTCGAAGACGAAACCTTAAGTGCGGATAAACGTTACACAGCTGTTAATGGACAAATTTACCCTGAAAGTCTTGGCTATTTCAATTTGATAAAGGTACTGCTTTGTCAGTTTGCCATTTAAAAAATCTTTAATTGCTGCGTTAATTTCTGCCTATTTTGTGCATCCAGTAGTCGTGTTCGAAGCAGAAAGAACAAATAAAAACCGAACTTCTATCGGTGTCAAACTTATTTATTCTGTAAACTGTTCCATAACCTTAAATGGTTAATTGTGGTTTCTAATTTTCACTCTTTGTTTTATGAACTGAAATTAAAAGCTTACAAGAAACATTTTCTGTAAGATAATTAATGAATACGTTCCACATTCGGTAATAGATCCAAATTTTCAATTAAAATATTTATCTAACTCCGCTAAGTCAATTGATTGACTAAGCTAAATCAATTGATTGACTAAGCTAAATCAATTGATTGACTCATCTTTTTCCACTTTAGTTTAATGTTGTCAAATTGAAAATATGTCCTATGAAAGAATGTGGAACGTATTCAGTGTTCTCTTCAAAAAAAGACGTTTAATTAAAAAAACTGTATATTTCTTGTGGTGTGTTCATCTTCCCTTGCATCATGTACATTTTATCGATAAGAAAATGTGGAACGTATTCATATTTAATTCCACATGCGAATAAGTAAGACCAAAATAAAAAAAAACCAAGTTCCACAATATTTCCAAGTTCTAAGAAAGTTATTTGTAATATTTTGATATATTTTTAAGTACCCATGTAAGATCCACATTCAGGACCTATTCAATATTAGCTTCAATAAAATAATTTTCATAATGAAAACCCTTCGTGAGAAAAGTATTTATGTATTTTTTCGTTTGTACCATCAACAAGTTCATGTGATTATGAGCTGGATAAGTTCACAGAATATAAACACACTAGTAAGTTTGTATATGACTCAGCCTAGTTATTCCTATAACTTTATGTCCCCATGTGTCCCAAGTGGATTCTTTTGGTCGAGGTCCGCCGGAGATCCGGGATCATTACATGAACGAAGACTACACAACAACACACCACTCAAATACTCCACCCATAAAACAGCCCCTCAAACAGTTGCACTTGCATACAAAATGGTAATTTCGATGGACTCATCCGCATTCCGCATTGGTCGGTTGGTCGAACAAACATGAAGAACTCACTCCACGTGATTACACCGGCACCGATCTATTGCCTTCGCTTTAGCCTAACACGTACGACCATTAGACGCAAGGGGCATCTCATCGCCAAGCAAAACATCAAATTATTTCCAGAATTGAAGCCTCCACCACCATTGCCACTTCTTCTTGGTCTTCTTTCCGTACTCCTTGGAACCTTCTTTACCCATAATCAACATCAAGACCAACAACAACCGAGGAGACCCACAAAGGAGTGCAATGACACTGATCACCGCAGCACTGATCATCATCATCATTATTGGTAACTCGAATGCGGACGACTACCAGTGTATAAGGCTTGTATAGAGCCTCTTCGTACACAGTACACACGCATTACGAATGACTGAATTAACGTTCCTTCACGTGCCACAGAACTGTCTTGCACCCGTGAACTGCATACAGAGATATGGCCAAGACTGGCTTAAGAACACATAACACCACCACTTCGACTCCATCCACCAACTCCGCAACTCGCTGACTCTAACTCTGGCTTGCAACTCCATCAGAGTCCAGAAGACAATGACCAAAAGAGAACTGATGGCAGTGGCAACAAGAAATGCATCCAGGATTTCACCGATCGGGGCGCATGTGTGTGACTCTGCTTTGTTGATTATATAAACGCTGCACATAGGGGTATTTAGTCAATTTAGGCGGACAAAACACAAAATTTTAAACTGGTCCAAACGTAAAAAAATCAAAATCCTACTAAAAGTAGATAACTTGCTTAGCATTTTCTTATAGTTTTAAAATTGATTATCCCTTCAGGTGACTAACAGCAGCGGTCTAGAGTATAAAGTTTTCAGCCCAAAGATAAAATTAATTTTTTTTGTAATTTAGCGACTGTGCTTAAGTAAGTACTTTTTTTTCAAGTGGATGTTGAAAAAAAGTTTTTATGGAATATTGATAAGGAGATACGAAACTGTCTACTAGATGTTGTATCTAAATGTTGTATATGTTGTGTGATATGTTGAATCTCAATAGAAATTAATCGTAAAAAAACTAAATTTCTGTGTTGGTAAGGAGATAAGTTATACAATTTCACATTATTGTGTGATAATATTAAATGTTTTCTAAAGGTTAAACTCTTATCTAATTGAATCTGTAAAAAAAATGTGCAACTAAGTGCAACTTCGACACATTTGCCCTTCTTAAAGATTTTAGGTTTTGAAAAATGGTTACCTTGTATTCAGCATCCAAATTTTAAGTTTTTTTTTTAAGATTCAACTTCTTGAGTTACAGAATCTGAATCCTTATGATTTTTCCTAGATTTTAAGACCTTTATCTTGGCGATACCATAAATAGAACTCCATTTATAAGTGATTTAACAAACAATTGGGATCCAATCTTGACACTTTTTTCTTTGATCAAAAAGTGGTTTAGGAAGAAAAATGTTTTCATTGAAATCAACACTTAAAACACTTTATTCCAGTACTAAATACAAGCTTTTACCTTGTTGATGAAGATAAACCGGAAAAATAATTTTGTCCGCGTAAAATTGGCAAATACCCCTATGTGCGCTGGTAAGCTGCGAGACGTGACAAGATTTCGCTATCACCGCCGCTATATGTGCTGTGCTGTGCTGTACTTGTATTCAACTATAAACCCGAAGAGATCAAAAACTAACGACGACAACGATGAAGAAGAAGACGACGACGTTTAGGATGTAACCATTCTTTGAGTTGCCCTGATTCTTCGGAAGTCGCACGATACAGTTGTCCCACCTAATTGCTCGACGACATCAAAAGCTGCTCTCTCAAGTATAGTTGGGGACTTATGTCGTTCAGGTTGTTAGTTCTGCTGGCCGTCTTTGGTAAAATGATTGCATGTGATCGCGATGGTGGAACAAAATCACTTCTCTGCCGGTCAAAAGACTATAAAACCAAGACGACGAAGAAGACACCCTACGTAAGGTAGGTAAGTAGTATATAGCTCCCATTTTCTCATCAGAGGAAACGCATCATGCTTCGCTTCACATACTTCCTTTTCCTGATCAGTGCTGCGTGGAGAAGATGACGATGATGTCTAGCGCAGGGAAAATTACCGCTTTTAAGTCACTCTGTCTCAGCTCAGGTGAAACGAGTAAAGATACGAATGAGACTTTGCCGCTCCCTAACACTCGATTTGGAGACACAGTGACAGTCACTCCTCTAATAATGTTATGTTAAGTTATTTGGATATTCACAGGTTAGGTTTTTTTTGTAAGTACTCGTATCTACGTTTTTTCAAGCGAGGAATTGATGAGACTAGAGTCTCTTCATGGCAAAAGGGTCAGTGTGCGCAGTGAATTATTTCCATAAATACCTGAGAATATTTTTTTTTAGAAATAAAATTGAAAGATATTCAAATTATTACAGGAAATTTTAAATTTTCCATTATTTATATTAAAATATGACTTGTTATTTGTTTGTTGAGTGGGACACTTTGGAATTCGGGAAAATATAGTGTTTTTTTTTTTTTTAATTTGGTGTGAAAAGAACAACAGAGTTTTAAAAGACCAGAGACTAGATCGAAAATTATTAAGTTTTTTTTTCGAAATACGTCTTCAAGAACTTACTTTATGGATCGTAACATGTTTGTGGAACGCATTCATTTTTCATTATATTTCCATTTATATTTTCACTGAGGCTTTAAGGCCCAATTTATTCACTCTCCATTATTTTTAAAGGCTCCATTAAAAATTATAAAACTGTCAAATCGCATACAAATTTTAAAATTTCCCTTTTTTAATGGCGACTTTAAATTTAATGGAGTGTGAATAAATTGGACCTAAGTAGTCTAAACTAGTGAAAATGAAATATTCATACAAAATAGTTTGGTACTTCGAGTTTTTTAGCAATGCATTCCACAGCTTTTACACTGCACTTCATCAACACAATGCACTTTCTATCTTCCGATCAAATACTTACAAATTCCTAATTTGGCTTGTAACATGATATGGAACGCATAGTTTTTTTTTAATTGTATGAATGGTGAGTGAAGACTTGATGAAAAGTAAATACGTTCCACAGTGAAAAAAAAAAAACGAAATCAGCTCGTCCCACAATTTTATAAGGCCTATTCTTGTGAAATGTAATATACCTAAATGCATTTGACAACATTATACGGTCGATCAAACTAATTGATGGCCATGCAATCAGAAGTGGAAAATACTTAGGAAATTATGGCTTAACTTAAATGTTTTGGTCGAAATAGAAAATGTGGAATGAACATGAACAACCTATTAAACAATTACAATAAAAATTCCATATAAAATTGATTGCTCCTTTTTTGAATGACTATGTTTGAATGATTAACAGCATGTTTTTCAACTGTACCATACTTTTTTCACTTCTAGTTCAATACTCAGAAGTTAAGGATATGGCCTTTAATACTTTGTGGAATCTATTCAAAGCTTTGATGGCCTGCATTCGTATCAATTATGATTCAATAACTCCAAGAAGTAGGGTGTTCCGAATTTCATTGGAGAGTTTGAAAAAGCAATGCAACCACCCGAATGCCCAAGTTTTACTCCGATAAACTTAAGAATCCCTACACCGGTAAACAATTGAGAAAATTTGTGGCATTGCTGATCTTCAAAAAATTCTCAATTGCGTATCACAACATTCAAAGTTAACTTTGTTAGTCCTTTCTTTTCGTATTCCTTGGATCTGTTAAAGAACTTTTAATTAAAGAGTTTAAGTTTAAGTTAACCTTTAATAAGGTTTGTATCTTTTGGCATCTGTTCTTTATGAACAAACTTCACGAAATACCTACCAAAAATATTTTCATTGAAAATAAAAATTTAATAATTCTAAAAATTAACCAAACAACATTCCAATGATATCGGATGTGGCAATCCATTCTCCACGAGCACACACATTTTTTGTTCTGCAAAACTACAAAAATAAAAACTTATTACTTCGAAAATCGTGATCGAAATTTCGAAATCATTCAAAAATGTATTCATTATTTATTTATCTTGAAGCGCTGAAAAGTCACCATTTTTTTTGGTCAATAAAACAAATTTTAATACACCACTTAACCGGAATGACATAAACTGTATATTCTGTCATTAAAAAGCTAACAAGCTGATGAGGCAGAACAAAAAACGAAACACCAACCAACAGATTGATATCGCTGGATATAAGCTTTTTTCGAGTACAAATCAAGTCAAGTGATGGGCCCTCTTCTGTCGCACCAATAATAGTGTGATCTGATGACGATCTCAAATAGCTTTTCATCGATTATGACCATGTTTGGTATTCAGAAGGCGTTATTTCCTGTTTAGAATATTGTTATCACAAATTCATTCTACATTGCGTCGACTTGGTGATGATGAGAAAATAAATTATTATTATATTTGTTTTATTTTTTCTCTTTCGGATACCTATAGGCCGAGTTGGCATATGAAATTGAGGGCTCAGACTCATGCAGCTTAAACGATGCCTTTGGGCCAATCATTGTATTGTCAACACACAAATTGATAATTCAATTTAGCGAACATTCCTCCCGATTAAACGGAGACAGATAAACACCGACCAGATATACCCAAGTCCTCTACTGTTCGTGGAATTGATGGAACTTTATTTATGGCCATCACACACCCACACGTTCCTCGTCGAGAACCGTGTTGTTAGGAAACAAAAACGAGAGAAAAAAAGGCCAACAATTGAATAACAATCAACACAACGACCGAAACAGTAGAATGTTACTTAAATTACCATCAGGTCCGGGCGATATGGTTTGAGGTTTTTTGAATTTTTGACTAATTACCATAAAATGCTGTGTGCTTAAGCCACATTGGTATTCTGCTCCCAAAAAAACTTTACGGAGCATTGTTCGGGAACCGAATTATGATAAGCGGATATGTCATACATAAATTCACGTGAAGCCATTATTGTGTCGTAAGAATGTCAATTCGGTTCAGTTCTAAATAGCAACGGTCTCCTAAAAAAAAAAGGAGAAGAAAAAACTACTTGTACATGTCCCGCCGCTGACGAACTCCCATACCGATCGATGCCTGAGAAACTTTTCGCGCACCTAATAAATCTCTGCAGGTTAAACCAGAATGCAAAAAAAAAAAAACTCGGTTAGGATAGGGAACCGTTGCAAGGGTTAAGTTCAAAAACTTTCACATGGTGTAAGGTTATCAAATGTCAAGTTACCTCTCTACCGCCCGCCACGCCACCACTACTATCACTATCAAGAAGGCAGTTGCTTTGTTGTCGATCGAGTCAAAGACCTGTCCTGGTCAAAAGGACAATGATGGAATCAATCTCTTGCAATCCCTTGTCCCCGTTAAGAGTCTCCGATCATAAACTAGGGGTTGTATCACTATGCGATGGAGAAAGAATGAACGATACAAAAAAAAAAAAAAAAAAACAGGGAAGCCTGTTTGAAAGTGTAGACAATCCAAAAGTGTAATTGATCTTGTTTGGAATGATCATTGAAGCGTTATAACAATCGCTGCATCTTTTGTGTGCCATTGCCACAGGTATACACCTAAAGGAGAAGAAGACACTAAGTAGTGTCCAGCCGTCACTGTTAAAGCCGTTTTCGGTGGATAGCTTGTCTCGTGAAATAATCAAGTTGCAAAAATTTGTAACCTTCGCTCTGCGATCGATGGCAAGTAGGTATATCATCAATACCCTTTATGGATGGAGATAGTGCAGGTTGATCAAACCGCAAAACCTGGGGAACAGGACTTGTCTGTCTGCTTGCAATCATGTCGTAAGGAAATCCGAAAGCGCAAAATGTGTGCAAACGTATGTACATCCTAATGCGTTGTTCCCCTATACCTGTCTTGTATAGGACCCGATTTTTGTTGTGTGATGTGTACCTACCTTTAAGAGGAACACAAATATTTGGGTGGCTTCCAAAGGTATCGTGGTTTCAGGTGACACATTTGATCTGCATGATTGTGTTATGAAAGTCTTAAAAATCAATGGTTACACTGTTGTTGCGGAATCAAGCGGCGGAAGAATTATTGCCTTTTCAATAAAGAGTAAACTCTGTGGCGGATACCTCTCAATATTATGTATATTGTTGCATTAAAAATTGTCGATGAGTTTTTGGTTGTCAAGCTGTTGCAGTCTTCTTCATGTATTTTTGTGGTTACCATAGTTCACACATAATAAGGTTTCAAAGCAATTACTTATGTGTGGGAGTCTTATAATAAGCAAGGAAAAATGATAGAAATTTAAATAAAAAAATAAAAACGTTTAAGTTAGACAGGATTTTTCCTTCAGAGATTAGAAGGAATGTAAAATGAGGAGATTGATCTTGCTGCAGAAGTTTGAATGATTTTTCAATGTTTTTTTTTGTATTTGGATAAGACCTTTGGTTTTAAATGATACCTATTTATTTATTTTGTATCTCGCGATCATTCCAGCTTAAATTGACAAATTTGAGTTGATTCTAAAATTATTACACTTCTTGGATAAGTTGTTCTTAGTTATTTATTTAGATTGTAAAAATGCTAATCGGATCTCCAACTACTAGCGCTGGTGTTACCCTAGATTCAATTTAATATCATTTGATTTGTTAAACGCAATTTTCTGACTAATTTTTGAAGTTTTTTCACAATTACACGTATCATTATTGGTTTTCTGCGCTAACTATTTGACTTGGCGTATCCCAAAATAAATAATTGGAAGGTTTAATCTCCTCATTACGCATTTCGTCAGAAAATATAAGAAGGTAAAAAGCTGCCTCAGTTGGTCGATTTTTTTGGCTCTGTAATTTGCTAAAGCTTATATATAAAAGAGAGTTCGTTAAGTGTGTGTGGCCGATAAACTCGCGTTTGGCTGGTCCGATTTTGGTAATTTTTTTTTTATTTGAAAGGTATTAATAAGAAGATGGTTTGTATCAAAAAAAATTATACATTTTCTACCATCTTTGCATAGCTGTCAATTTGTACGACAGAAGAAACACTCGCTTTTTAAAAATTTCAAATAAGATTAATTTGAAAACAAATTTATTTAGACAGGCTTTCAAAATAATTGTTATCGTTTAAATCCTGATTTTAAGTAAAAAAAAAAAATGTTTCAACAATATTCAAAGGACTATTATAGTGGTAAGTAGTAAACAAATTAATTAAGACAGGGTTTCAAAATAATAACCGTTTTATTTTAAAGTGGGGCTTTGAAAAAACTTATATTAATCAAAGGATTTTATAGAGGTAAACTTGAATTGCGAGAATCGCTCAACTCAAAGGGATTTTCGAAAAAGCAAAGTGAGTATAGAGTATTTACAGTTACTGTTTTTATTATAACGGGGCAATAAATTTGATCCATGATCTAGACGTTTCGATGTAATAAGAATTTTTTGTGCAATTCCTTTGTCATGGAAAAAAATATTAGTGTGTTTGGTTTTCCGTGGTAAAAGTAAATTATTTCCATATTTAGCTATGGAAAATTATCCTTAACTCCCATATATTTCTTTATATAACCTAAGGAAAATCTTTTCATATCACTTAATTTATGAAAGAAATTCAAACAATTTTTTGAAAATTGAGGTTTGGATTTGCTTGAAATTCACACTCATTCCGATTCAAAGCTTGCTGATACACATCAAATACAGATACAGATATTGTTCTTAGTAATTATAACCGTGTGCAGTCCTTCAAATCCACTCGAATTTTGGCATACTTATTAGGATAACATTACTCAGAATATAGTATATCGAATGAATAAAACACGGGCAAAATTAGGAATTGTTGCTCCGCAAATCATGCAGAATAGCAATATTTTCTTGATCAAGTGAAAGACAATACGATTGCATTGAATTAAAAATGTTTGGGTAAACTAATGTGGCGAAGTTAAATGTTTAGCATAATAATGTGTACGATACAATTAAACAACGTGTGATCAATCAGAGTTTAGGTTTGTGTTTTTTCTATGAACTTGGTGGAACGGGGAAAATATTTTTGCTATCATTGACGCTCTGAAAATAAAAAGGCATTGGCTCTGGCTCCTTCAAGCCACGTTATTAATTACAGTACAGCTCACTCTGCTCTTAAGTTGCCTTTAGAACACATGGCCAAAATTTTGCAACAGTGTCAGGTTATTGTGTGGATGAAAGCACAATGGCGCAGTCAAAATCACTTAAAACCTTAGATTCCACCTTGATGATTTGCTAGAAAGTCAAAAAATATTTGACAGTGGCATGATCTTTTTGACTGGTGACTTTCGACAAACTGCGATTTTATGTAGGTAACATGCTGCAGGCAAAATCAATGTCTGTTTAAAACCTTAAATTTTTTGGCTAAATGTCAGAAAATTTACTTACACACAAAAATGTTTGTGTGTAAACAAAAAACTATATATCTGCAGCAAAATTTTCTAAGTAACTTTTGTACATTGGTAATTAAATAATGCCACTTGATTCTGAACTACACTTCCAACCAATTTTTATTGTAATGCAAGTTCGAGGAATGAATTGATTCAAACTGTGTTTCCAAGCATAAAGAAAAATTACACAAATTACGGTTGGTTAAATGAATAAGAAATAATGGTTGGTATAGATAAAAATGTTTTTAAAAATCATAGTAATACTTTTGGGCGATATAAATGCATAATTTTTAGCCTAGAAAAATCAGTTGACACAATTACAAGTGAAAACGATTTCGAATATTACCCGATGTAGTTATTGAATCCTTTGGTTTAACCAGGAACTCCGTCATATTACTTAGTGCTGAAAGTAAACTTTGTAATGGTACCAGACTTCCCGTTAAGAATTTAATAGCAACTCTGATTAAAGCTGGCATTTTGTATGGAAAATTCAAAGATGAAGATGTTACGATTCATCAAATTACAATGATTCCGCTAGACTTGCTCTTTGATTTCCTGTTGATCTTACATTCGCTTAAACCATAAATAAAGCACAGAGTCCATTGTTGAAAATATGAGGTATTGGTTTTGAAATTACCTATTTTTTTCTTATGGACAGCTACATACCTGTACCTGTACCTGTACGTTGGCTGTCCGCGAGTAGGAAAACCATCTGCTCTTTTTAAAATTTTGTGTTCCAAAAACCATTAGAAATGTTCATTGCAATTAACGTAAATTCTCTTTTTCGGTTTTAAATTAGTTTCACACAGGTCCAATTTATTTCAAAAGTGCACTCAGCGAAGCGGGTGAGGGTTAGCTAGTATTCTATAAGTTTGACTCACGACTCCATTCTTTAAGAACTAGAAGATTGGAAGCGTCATCGTTGGCCATAAAATTGCGAAGGCTAAAACAAATAAAAATGAATCTCATAGTTTGAAATATGGCAATTTGGGCTGAGAGATATGATCGTCCGAAAATAATGCTGGTATAATTTACGCACAGGTCAGCTCTGAACGATATTGATTTGGCCATCACTTTAATTTCAACAGAATGGAAATTTTCACAAAAGATGAAACAAATGTCAAAAATACATGGAATATTGAAAAATTTGATTCAAAAAGCCTGCCAAAACACCTGTACAAAAGAAAGAAAAGGCCCAGGGGTTAATATTTTATCTATGAGGAAAGTCCACAAAAGCCTTACCTATTAGGATATAATTTAATAACTTAAAGTCGTTACTGCTGAACTAAATCAACTATAATGGAATTAAGCTCACTTATGCATGCATAAGTAAATGAGCGAATACACACAATCCGTATTTAAAAACCATAATGCAATTTAGGTGTGATTCGTTAAGTTTTATCAAGATTCTGCTTCAGAACTTTCAAGTCAGTTTTTAGTTTTTACTCCAAAATAACAACCTTAATTGTTCTGGTTGTAGTCTAGTCAACAAATATCAGATACATTTCTTGTTAAAAAAAGATTTAACGCAAATCCGAAAAAAAAAACCGAAAAACCATTGCTCGCTTCCAAAAGAAGTTGGTTCTATTTTTATATGACAGCTGAGACCAATGAAAGCAGTTCAAAGTTCTGAACTTTACTTCAGAATCAAGAAATTTTCGGAATTTTACTAAATAAATACTCCAAAGAGTCGTTTTTTTTACAAAGTGTACAAAAGATTTTTTAATTTATAAATTTATAAATGTCAATGCATTTACAAAGAAATGTTTATGAACATTGAATTTGCTCTACCTGAAAAATAATTATTGAATGAATACATTCAATGACCAATTTTTCACATGAATTAACACCGTAAAAAGATTATTAAATACAATTATTAACAACAATTCATTGGTTTATGATGGCAATCAAATAAATCCCTGTACATATTCTTTTAAAATGTCATTCATAAATGAATGCAAATATTCTTTCGTGTTATTAAAAGGTGTCATACATTGCTAACGTCTACTTTGTAATATATAAATTTGACTATTGTTCCTTAGAATCCTTTTTTTTTTAGGAGAAGATCAGTATTTCCCGCCTCTTTTTTATTTCTGAAATGTTTATGCAAGTGTTCCACTCTAAAGACGTTGTCCTTTTAACTGCCAAATGCTATAGTAAAAGGACATGAACCGATCCGGTAGATATAATAATAATTTTTTTTTTTTTTGAAAAGATCCCTGAGGTTTTGTTCAAGTGGTCACTCACTCAGCTGAATGTTGTATGTTGTGGAAGAGTGGAAATTCCTTGGAAACCCATTCAAAAAGAGAATATACATACAATCAGGATGTAAGTGCGTATCACTTGTGAATCAATAGAACTGTACCTGCGATCTCGCATTCTCTTTCTGAGATGGTTTTTATCTAATTTTTTGTTGTATTGTTTTTTTGTTGTTGTCTTGTCAATATAATAAATATTTTCTTCACTTTAAAATCTTTAGGACAATCGGCATAGGAATGCAGGTAGAAATATTGGATAATTTCCTCAAA